>NW_020188258.1:1379551-1426134 GCF_900000015.1 Plasmopara halstedii
GTTGGATAACGTGCCACTCCACGTGCAACTGAAGGGTCGCGCCCAAGATGCCTCGGACTCTGTCCGGCCACGCCATCAACGGCATTCAGCGACTGCTTCGCAACAAGAGCAGTGCTCGGTGGTTTATGTGCCACTTCACGTGCAACACGGGAGCCTCGCCCTCATGCCTCGGCCCTTGGCCGACCATGTCACGCATGACATGCAGCAAGTGCTCCAAAACTTGAGAAGCACTCAGTGAGTTACGTGCCACTTCACGATCATCCCGCGAGCCATGCTCGGGACTCCTGTCCGATACACCGTTGGTCGGACATTCCAATGTTCTGCACGTTGACCATCTCGGTCCAGTTGTCTCGCCGATAGCGCTTTGTCTCCTAGCAGAGGTGGGCTCATGACTCGCCATAGTGTACAGCTGACTTCCTTCCATCGTGGAGCGTCGAGCATCATTGCACGACGCCCCGGAAATTAATGAGGATCTTCCATGGCTTCTAAAAGCCCTTTACGGTCGTCTCGAAGCCGGGTGCGCACGGAACACTTCCATCCTGGTCACGCCAGTGCGGAGACCTTCCATAAAGACGGTCACTGTGACCGCCTCCGGAAGGGGATCTGCTGCCATCCGGCAATGAGAGTGCGCATCTCTTGGACAAAGTCCACCGATTCCTTGTTGCCCTGTCGTGCGGCAAGGAAACGCGATCGCACGCGATATGCCTGATTAGGCGGCCAGAACACTCGTGAAAACTGCGTTCAGGAGGGAAACGCAGCTTCGACCGAAGTGTCGCACGTCAGTGCCCATTCTCGCGCTCAACCACCGAGCTTTGATATGGCTAGCGCCACGCGCTGTTGCTCGGTCTGGGGCATGGAAGATGTGATGGCCATCTCGCCAGAGCAGGAGATTATCTTCATCCTTCCCCTCGAAGACCTTAACGCTCACCCTGAGCGGCTGGCATCATAGACGCAAACGCTGGACATCCTCTGCTGCAGGTGCTCTAGCAGCGCGTTTTCGTAATTTGAAACGCCTCTGAACGCGCACCGATTGCCTCGGGGCCTTGCGTCGCAAGGTGTTGCACGCTCTCAGGGCCAAGCAAGCACCGCGTCCCTCGTGAGATATTCTCCAACTCATTGAGATCGTGTTGACTATCTTCCTTTATGCCTCTCCAACTTCAACATCACTTTTCATATGTTGTTTGGTCAACTTCTATGACTTCTTGATTCTCAAAATGTTTCCAGACTTGGTGGTGTGGCGATACTGATTGACTCGCCGCTATTAACCTGGCTATACCTTATGACAGGATCAAGGGTTATCTCAGGGACTGAGCGTCAAGTACGTTACATCATGATTAACGGTAAAGACACATTTAAGAAACATTCAGATTCCGAAGGCAGTCGAACATCATACGTTTGGTTTTAAACGATTGACGTGATCAACCGCAGTTAATCCTCTGTCTGAACTGAGTCATATTTAAGGGAATCTTCTCAAGTCTTGTATATTCTTTGGGATTATTGAAGCTACTGGTTAAAAGAACGCAAAATTGCAACGAACACTTAGGCGGAGATCCTTTTTAATCTAAAGTAGAAATCCGGGTTGAGGCTACACTGGGTCGCTCAAGTCGTTCATAACACTCGCGCAGCTCGACACTGTTTTCATCAGATGTACATCGAGATTCTTGAAGGGAGTCAACGCGATGACCCAGCTTGTAAGGGCCAGCAACACGAGATTCTCTTTGAGCACTGAATACCACTTCCACGTGAATCAGGTCTCAGCTCAGCGTGTTATAGAAGCGGAAGGAGTAGATAAATTGCAAAATAGTCATGGAAGTTGAATTTCCACTTCGACAACGTTGTTGAAGCTTACAACGCGGTGCACTATCTGCCATGCCCTCCCCTCCGATCAGCAGCAAGACGGTGTAGCGCAATGCACTTTAGCAATTGAGGCCCGACTTGCTCCAAATTCATGCTTCACCGGCAGTGATAGCAGGCTCATGAGAATGAGAATGAGTGCAGTCTGCCCGCATCGACATCGACCGCGCTTCGTAATTGTAATATATGCATCACGCAACGTTTTAGTCTGGCGTCTGTTTCAGTGGAATTTGCTTGCATCCCATAGTTGCGATGTGATTACTCCGTGTTGAAGGTCGCTATGGCTTATCTCCCTGCTGACAGGAAAGCTTACAGTTTTGAGCTAGGTCAACTTCGTTTGTAGTAACACTGAGCGCTGTGGCCGAAATACTAACCGATATCCGCCTTAGAGAATGAGCACAGTGTACACTGCTCACATGCCGGTGACCGTAAACATTGTTGTCGACAAAGGCGCGTAACCATTAGAGAAGACGGATATAGAATTGAAAAATCATATTTGGTCATATACACTTAGAATTTTGCGACAAGTGTCTGGCATAGCAACACTTAATAAAAATATAAAATTGACATAACGTCTGACAAATTTAGGCCTTGTTTAGCTTGGCAGCTTCTCAATCTATGTGCATAAATCGACAGTTAACGAGAAAATCTTGGCGCGATGGATGCTCGTTGATCTGACGCTACAAGTGTGTAGTGAAGGAACTCCCGGTGTAATGGTTGCTCTTAAATCTTACACTACGGAAATCCTGGAAATTAGGTCCAAGACCATGGTCTGAGACAAGGATGGGCTTTCCAAAGAGTATTGTTTGTGGTCCCAACGGTGCACTAGGGTGCTTACTGTATCATGACGAAGTACTCGATCTTATGGAAAAAATACGAGGTGCGTGACTGCTAGATGCCTTAAATTGGGTTTTAAATCAGGTATCATTTTGGTTTTGTTTATCCCTTGTAAAACCTCCTCAATTTGAGCAAGTCATAGTGTTTTCAATATTCTTTCTGAGACTCCAAAAAAACTCTATCATAGCTCACCTTAGCTTTTTAACTGAAGAATAGTTTGGAGATGCAGACATTCGAGCATCAAGTGTTTTGCAAATCTCGTTAAGAGAAGTCAAGAAGTCAGAGGGTTGAGCAACACCTGTGAAGAAACCAGACAAACGGAGTATAATGACAAATTCTGTTAATTAATTTCTTTCTAGGATATTTTCTTGCTGCAATTTCCAGGCTTGAAAACGTGCTGCCACTAATTGCAACATTTGCGCTTTAATTTTGCTCAAGTATCCCACTTCCGCTTTCTTCTCTTCAAGCTGTTCGAATGCAGCACGATATCGTTTCTTTGCATCCTGTAGCTTTAAAAGAGACGCACTGCGAAGATCAGCATAATTTTCCTCATGCTGTTGGTCAGCTGTGACATGATCGCACAGTTCCTGTAGTCGCACTGCAAACTCATCAATTTCCCTAAAAGCAACGGACGTTTTTAGCATCAATCCACATGACAGAGATGAAGACAGTTACATACAATTTGATACAGTTGACTGCAGCAACCAGCTCAGTATATTGTGTCTTGGCCATGCGAAGATTCACCTTAGCCAACTCTAAATCACGCACTGCTTCTGTATCTGGATTTTTGCCTTCTATGCTTTTAAACATTTTAAAAAGCTCTTTGTCGGATGTCACGCGATTCTCTTGTTGCTGCAATACATTTCCTTGTTCGTTGTTCTGATAAATTGAAGGTAAAATAGCTGCAGGAGGGACAGAGCTGCGGCTGCTGGAACTGCTAGTGGGTAGTGACGGCAACTTAAGCTCAGACGATGCGTGACATTCAAGTGCTCGTATTTGTTCGGTCCCTCCAGTTTTTTTATGACTTGATGTTGGTATGACTGAGCGGTTCTGCTCAATAAAAAGTAAGCGAAAAGTTTGCATTAATTGATGTACTTGGCGAAGACTCTGCACTGGTGGAATCTTCTCCGAATCTGCTATGAATGCAGTAACTTGCTGACGCCTTGAACTCTCATTTTCTAGAATGTATTTGTTGGATTCTTGATCATCTTCTTTGCCTCCAGCTATGGAATTGTAGAGCGCGAGTTCTTCTCGCAACCGTCGAATTTCGTTTTGATACGCAATTCTTTCTTCGTTTGCCAATCGAGACCCTGATGAGCCAGAATTGCTAGTCATCACATTGACAATTGCTCGAGTTTTCAGTCGACGCATTCTTGCTGCGAATCGTAGAGTCGCTAGACTTTGAGCAGCGTGTGTTAAAGCTGGCCAAATACACGCTATCAGAAGTGTGCGGCAATTGCCGCCCAATGAATCTTTAAGCAAATTGGTTAATGGCGTTTGACGAAATGGTATATGCACTCGTTGTTTACTACCCAACGCAAGCACAACCTGTTCGAGAAATGTTAGCGATCTATTGATGTAACATGCTTCATTAGCCTGTGTAGATCCCACTTCTGCCATCGTTTTCTTCATTCGCTCTGAACCTGCTAGGTCTACCACATGCAATTTACTGTATACAACGTCATCTTCGCCTTCATGACTTGTTATTGCTTCATCTCCACCACAATCTTGTTCAAATAAGTCGGAGGACAAAGCACTTCGTTTTCGATCTAGATACAGTGTGAAAATGCAATGTGAGCGGGTTGATGCAGTATTGAGTGCGTGTCCAGCCACTGCACGGTTTGTTTCGCCTTGGAAAACGAGGTCTAGTGCCTGCTCTTCACTCGATACAAGAGTTTTTGTGAGACCTCGGACAAAGGTTTGACCACGAGCATTCTCCTGTATCGCAAGATCGTTCATTGTACGATTATTATCAGATTCATCTGGAGCAAGTAAATCGATGAGACGATCATTATAAATCTCGAGATATGATATACGTAGCACATAGGAATGATTTGCGTCTTGTTGAGCTCGTTGAAATACTTGAGATAAAGCACGTGCAATAATTCCTCGGTTTTCATAGCGACGACGTGAACCTCCTCCAGATATTGTAAAAGTCTTACCAGCTCCTGTCTGTCCATAAGCTAGAATACAGCCATTGTAGCCACGTAAGGCTCCGTCCACAACGTCGAGACCTACTGACCGAAAAACACTAGCTTGATCTACTTCCGGTGAGAGTATTTGATCAAAACGAAAGCTTGTTCCACTGCCTGAAGCTGTTACAACATCAATAGTCTGCAGCACAACATTTCACATTACCTGTTGCAATCAAGATGATGTATATTGTTATATTGTATTCACCTGTTGTTCTTCATCGATGACAACGGCATTATCAAGATTGACACATTCAATTGACTTGTTTGTATCACTATTGCAAGTGAGGGGCCGCACTCTTATGCAGACTTTGACGCGTTTTTGCATTTCAAAAAGTATATTCTTTGGCTTCCTCTCACCAATTAGATAGCCCCAGCATTTGACCTTGTTCAATGGTGTCGCTTCGAAACGTCGGGCACGAAACCAAGTGAATATAGCAAAACGCTCAATTCGTCTATTAGATATTGTAAACAAAAGCTATAGTCTTGCATATTTATTTGCGTTTGATGGCGGCGCAGAGATCCATTTCCTCGTCTTCTTCATCAAAACTTGTCGCCATTGTTACATTTTGCTCTTTCTTGACATCTGCATTTGAATTCGCACTAGCGTATTCCTTGATATTTTTGTATTCACTCTGAAGCACAACTTGCTCCTCTTCGCTGTCGCTATCACTTTCTGGTAGTTTTTTTCTGATAGTCTGGTGAGCTAATGGTTGCTCCTTTGAGTTACTCTGAATCAAATCACGCACTATTTCGCTGTTTGCTAGCTGTCGAAATTCCTCTCGAGATGCGTCAGTCATCGCAAGACCGGCTGTTACTGGCCGAGGCAAGTCTTCTTCTGTAAAGTTGGCAGCGCGCTCGAGCGATTCTAATAATTCCGCCATAGAAGATACCTGGTGAGTTGTATCCTCTACTGTAGGATCATCGCGCAGTGCAATGGGTGCATGCAGTGTCGAGAAGTCTGTCATGGCGCCCAGATCAACCTTTTCGACAGGACTGATGGTGACTGCTTCGTCTACAGTTGATGAAACATCCGCAAAAGCACGACCACGAAGCAGCGCACGGCGACGTTGCACAGCCAACTTGTCTGCTTTCTCTTCCTCCTCTTTAAGGAATGTTGTCAACTCAATGACTCGCGCTGCTGCCACGTTCGCGCACCGGAGCACAGTCGTTTGAGACATGGCAGCTCCACCAATTTTGTGCACAGCGCAAAGCTCACGAAAAGAATTAAACGTAAAGCTCATGCGTGCATCTGTGATGTGCTCCTCATGGTCAGTTGGATCCATAAATATGATAGGTTCACCATCCTCATCAGCATCAATATCGTCATCCATTTCATCAGATTTCTGCCGACTCGTAGCCTGCAGAAAGCAAAACGATATCGAAATGGGGATGTGGTGAAGACTCAGGGGAACTGCCGCATGTTCATCCACACTGTAAACGGTTACGCCACCGTTACCACTTGCATCCTGCTTTACTGCTACTTCTGGCCGACGATAGTGCATGAGAGCTGCAATGGCAGCCAATGATGCAGCATCTACAAGATTGCCGCCATGATCTACTACATGAACGTGGCACGTAATTGCCCAAACCTTCTCACCAGCCACAACTGCAAGCGCTTCTGTATCCAACGCACGACTCTCACGCACGCCACGCTCCACAAGTCTCGCTAATTCAGCAGCTGCAATAGAAGAAGCAGCGTTGCGGCTAGCAGATGCAGAGGCTTCAAAACTTGGTGATGCCATGGGTGATAGCTCGACAATAAAGTGTAAAAATCCTTCAGTTGGTCTATCTGGAAATGGTGGTACAATCTCTCCGTAGACGTTGCCAATAACACTACCAGGAATTATCCAAAGACGTCAATTACTCGATCTATATATCATAACATTGTAGTGAAGTTGCGTACCGAGTACGACCTAGCTGCACTTCGGCTTGACTCGCAGTCTCATTACGTCGAAATTGAATCGAAACTTTACGTTGCTGAAGAAGTTCGCGACCATCAGCACGTAAATATGGCGGATGACGTAAGCAATTAGCGAGATATTGGCGCTCGTTTTCGCTCAGGAAATCCTGGTCATCTCGGATGGTCATTGTGATCTGAGATCGTGGACGAGAAAAAATGATTCATGATTGGTCAATATATATTGTGTTACTTAAATGGACGGATATCGACAGTCTCTGCTTGGGCGTGCACTAGCTGATGCTCTGCAGGATTTGGAGAAGGAACAATATGAAAATGGCGCTGATATAAGCGGAAACACCGGAAAACTAGATGGCGATCTTCTTTTCACATATTTTGATCAAGCCATGCAGCTCGAATTAAGTGACAATGGCCAAGAGAATTTGACACAGACATTCACACACGATTTGTTGAAATTAACTGGAAGAGTTACAGCTTTCAATCGATTTGAAAACGATTGGAGTCTACTGGCACAGGTGCGATCACAAGATATTCATCTAGATCACAGCCTCCTAAACCTTCACTTGCCACATGAACATCACGAGCAAGAATTGTCGATGCGGTTAAAGCTACGGAAAATACCACGATAAGCAATTTTCTAAACATCAGAAACTTTGTTACATTCTTTTTATCTTTTAATAAGACTTTTTTTATTTTCCGCAACAATTTCGCGTATGTTGCAGACACCTTCACAGTATTGTCATACAAAACCGAAGCAGAGCTAAAAGATACTGCCACGAAATAACCGTTCACCTTACACAGAAGAAACCTTCATCAACAGAGTTCGTGTTTACAACGCACAAAAAGTAAACTCGTAACGTTCCACCCGAAATCCTGTCAAGTGATTTGCTCAAGTAATTCAAAAATGACGTATGCTTGCCTAGTATACCTCTTCTGTCCCTGATCACAGTATATCCCGTACGTGCTACCTTCTCTACACCAGTAACATTGTCGGACAGATAGCGACACAATCTGCTATTAATGGATTGAGAGAATTGACTTCTCAACTACGACAATCTTATATTTCGTGCACAGCGGTCTTCCACATCGCTTTTGAAAAATTGTTCCGCTAAATCTCCCTACACCCAGATTTGAACCGCACTAAAGTTCAGCCTGTTAATCGCAAATCAATGCAACCAATGAGAATCCACCAGACATGGAGTTTTCTCTTACTCCTTGCACCATACTTTGCCTGCTATTACAAGCCATATCAGTGTCGCATTTCTATCCATAACGTGCCTTTATGACTCAAGGATTCCCTAAGTAAGGCGCGGCTCTCGCGGCCGGCGATCTTGTACTTAAAATATCTGAGAGGTTGATCTGTTCTTGGATAAAAGCGGTTATAAAGATCACCTCGGTATCTCCGCCCTCATTGACTTATGGCAGTGCCGTCTGGAAAAACAGGCTTCGTTTGGCTTTGCCTCTTCACTGAACGAACTGCACAC
Source organism: Plasmopara halstedii (assembly GCF_900000015.1). NCBI lineage: Eukaryota > Oomycota > Peronosporomycetes > Peronosporales > Peronosporaceae > Plasmopara > Plasmopara halstedii. Next base: position 1,387,840 of record NW_020188258.1, read on the forward strand.
TACGTGTCCTTTTCAAAGGGAACGTTAATGAGCTGGAGCCAGCTCAGTTAGCCAAGCTTGCTTGCCTTTGACCGCAAGAGTCGCAACGAGATTTGCAGTCTATCACGTTGTGAAAGGATTGAATTTATCAGAAATTTTCCATCACGTCGTGGCGAGAACTCTAGCACAAGTCTTCGCTCTGTAACCATTCTCTGACCCCACAGATCGCTGCAGTGATCGGGTGAATCTGTCCCTTCGCAGACTACGGTATATCTTGTTTCTGACTGCTGGCGAAAGTGCCGAAGATATTTTACTGAATATCCGCACAAGTTGAAGAAGACCAGCGGCTCCGCCGTCAAACCAGCTTCACCTCGCATAACTCAAAGCGTATCGCTGTCAGAACTATGAAGGCAGGAATGGTTGAGACGTTGCTCCGTCTTCAGTAGAGCGCTTTAAATTCAACCGTCGCGCTCGTGCAAGTGCATGGTTTGGCTATTGAGAGCCCAAATAGAGAACAGGATGTGAGCGCATCTACTATGGTTAATTGAACGATTAGCTCTTAATAGTCATATCTACACTGAGAACGATTTACTGTAGCGAAGCCGTAAATTAGCATTATGGGCTGCAGACACATCATGTATTGATAGTCCAATTGTATTCAATAGTGCCTTTCACCCGCTACAAAACATGTGTGTTTAGACTACTTTAACACCTGCATGATGCGTTGCACGTCCTGACTCCTAGCTATTGCGTTGCGCAATCCGCGCATAATGCTTAATCTAATGAAATTGGACACTTCACTTTCCTACGAAGGGTAGCCCGGTGCTACAGCAAATCAAACTGTTTCGCCCCCAGCCTCACTCACTCAGAATGACTGGATGCACTTTGTGGCGGTGTCAAGAAAACACGTTGGCTAACAAATCATCTACCAAAATGGGGTGAAGTTTGTAGAAGCATTGCAGGTATTTTTCACTGCAAACTCGATAGTTGGGGTATTACCGCGGACTACTCGGGGAAGTGCTCTGGGGAACATATACCTGATCACGTAATAATTGTGCTTCGTCTGACCTGTCGTCTATATATTGCCAGTGTTAAAAAAGCCTAATTTAAAGCCCAGTAATAGAAACGATGTCTGCCAGAACTTGTTGAAAAATGCGAATCTGGAATTGAGACAATGGTCAGCGGTAAAATTGCTGTCGAAAAACTGCTGGCGAAAAACCTCGCGGGTATTCCCTTACCGGTACCATTGCCACTGACAGCTGTTAGACGAACTATCTTGTCAAGACGGTCCACGAAGACCACTACATCGGTATTATCGAACGCAACTTTTGATCGACACAGAACAAGTTCAAACATAGGGAAATCCGAAATCGGTAGGCTGGCCAAAGGAGCCTGTGCATGCAACGAGATCCGAAATTGTTGACGCGTTTTGCGCGCACACACAAAGATGCTTGCCTTTTTCTACACATGAGGGTATAAGTCCAAAGCGCTCACTAACTAACATACTATCTCTCTCGATGTGGTCACACATAGGGTTATTTCGTGCCGCATATAGTATTCTAAACTTGAGCTCATCGTTACGACGTATCACTAAATGTCGAGGTTCAATTGAGTCAGTGCTGCGATACAGTAAGACGCTGGACGTGGAATAACGAAACTTATGTGTAATGGAACCCTTCGACTACGTGACATCTGTGCCTGAAAGGTCCTCGCTCTACATAGCTTTCAGCAGCGCATCACGTACTGCATCTGACCCGTATGCTGTACGATTCGTCTCGTAGATGCGCGAGGTCATACGACATCTCATAATCAGGGCGACACAAAAGCGCAACACCCACAGCGTTGAGCCAACCTGGTTTTTATATTTGGGGTTAAATGGAAACATAAAGAATATCATCTCGTTATTCTCTGTGAGAGATGTGGTTACCATGTCGCTGGGCGTTATGGATTAATGATCTGTAAGCACATGTACCCTATATCTGAAAGAACATACTTCTTAGCAAGTAGGGCTTTCTCATGATTGGAGTAATCCTTCTCTGTCGCTGTAAGCTGATGAGCAATAGATACGATGATGCGTTCATATTCATCGCCATCATTTTGAACTTTGATACGTCCATTTCATGTCGTCTATGACACCTCGGCGATTCGGGTATATACCAAAGCGTCGCAAACGATTAATTATGAATGACCAACCTGGACGCTATCTACCTCCTAGGGTGGTGACAGCTGGCGTGATTTGCGGATGTTTTGTCTTGAGTATTGCCGAGCCCATGGTCGACTCAATCTAGCTTAGCTTATTCAGATCGAGGCTTTTACCGTCTTCGTCGTCAGGGGCTGGAAGCTTCTTTTGGAAATCGATTTCGCTCTTATAGACGCTAGTTGAACATTCTTTCGAGCTCACTTATCAACATATTCTTCATTGCTGATATATTCCTCCAGTCTCTCGATACCTCTTTCTTACCGTCAGGCCACCAATTGCGCAATTTCCGTGAGACTAGCTGAAGATCGAAGCTCCTTAATGGTGTGTTGCTCTGAAAACTAATTTGAGAATGTACTAATTCTCACCTTCACAGAATATCCAGCCATTTTTGTCGAGCTGACGACAGGTGCTGCTCAATGCAACTGCTGTGCACCTCGAACAGAGAAAGCTTTACCCCAAGAGTCCGCCCAAACTAATGTATAGAGGACGGATTTTCTCCGCATCGAAAATCGAGATAGTAGATACCTAAATTACTCCTGTATTTGAAGACTGATATGTAAATTGATTCGAGTCTAGCTTATAATGACATTAGGAATATCTGTCTTACTTCTCCAGTGAATATTTTTTGTTAAGCACGGCTTGAGGACAAATAAACCACGTGCGCTTTTGACCACTTCATTCCAAAATCCAGTCGTCTTCATCCCGACCAATCATGATTTTAATCATATTTACACTTTGGAACTTTTTAGCTTTACTTCACGCCTGAGGGACAACAGCTAAAGATGAAAACATATAAGTAGGATAGGAGGGACAACAGTGAAAGATGAAAACATTTAAGTAGGATAGGGATCTCTTTAAAAGGTCTATGGGACAAGTATGCAGACCCCACGCATTGTATAACATTGTATATGTCATATCATGACATTTACAAATTTCATTTTTTCAGAATCAATTTCAGCCAGTGCTAACGCTATATATCATTTGTGATAGGATCGGATGTAAAGTAACGAAAACTTCATACGATCTTACGTTCGTGTCCGTGCGATGGCCGCAAAACCCTCCTTTCGCTTTTTCTCAAGAACTCTACGACTACATTTATCATTTTTAAAAGGTGCAGGGAAGCTCCTATTGCGCTTGGTACAATTCATCTTCAATCCGACAGCTATAAATTAATAAATAAATGAGACATGAATTGTTTTCATATAAGATTTATAATGGGAAGACATGCATACCGTGTCTCTGTCGTCAATTAATCATAAGTAAATAGCGTAACTAGCCCAAGGACGGACTCTGGAGCGCATGAAGGGTTGATCAGCTGTGTAAAATGCTCCGGTGGGACATTGCAGCGAACGCCACGACCAGACGTTTGTCGAAGTATAGCTGGATCTCAAAGTGAGGCCGCTTTCGCCAAGTATCCAGCCTTTTAATAGCAGAAAGGTTTCTATGAAGTCTCGACCTTAGCCAAACATTATAAGCAGATACCCGCATTTGAGGCTCGCTTGCTGAAAGCGTAGAAAAGAACTACTCGTATCATGAAAAGAAACTACTTTCTATGAATTAAGCGTTTGTCAAGTTACATCCAGGTCATTGTAATTTACACAGAACATGCAAGGCTTCTGCAACGACACCGTCGCCGCATCTTTTGCAAAATAGGGCGAATCGATTATCCTTTCTTGCCGGCCAGGTAAGGTGTAGGCTGGGCCGACTTAATGCGGCTGCGGATGCGTTTTGCGTCGCCCAAACTATGAATTGCCGCATGCCGCAACGGTGGTGTCACGCATCCACGATACCATACAAACAACGTACGGATCAGATGCGACATGTGATGCAATGCTGAAAACTTAGCGGAGGACGTGGTTTTCGAACCCGGATGCCGCTTTGTCTAAGCGTTAGGATGCACATTTGCATCATAATTCTTTGTTTCAGGTCTCACTCTAAAGCAAATTCCTGGCGCACTTGAAACTTAACGTGCAGTGATACCTCATGCTGAGGATCCCAGGTTATCATACTGCTCAGTGACCGCCATGTGCTTGTGACTTCATATGTTCAAGTGAGTAAGCACGTATGTACCTACAATAAATAAGTGTCGAGGGTTAAACTCTCGACACATATGTCGGCGTCTTCGACCAGTCTGTCGGTTCTGGCAGAACGTTGGCAGTCCGCCAGTATAGCGTAATCTTTGGTCTCCCAAATTAAGCGTATTGTTGTATTGGTACTCTGGTCGTTGTAGATCTATTGAGCACGACCAAAAATTTAGCCGCTGTCAGCGACACCGTTACCGGTGGGATTGAAGGTTTTCAACAGATTCTTTATGCCGACATGTTTGGCGATGGTTTTCTTTTTTGAATCGAGATCCGCGACATTTTAACCAAGGTGCTTGACACTTGATTGACCATGTCCTTCTACAATCACCTATCGTATTTGATCAGATGGAATGCGCTTAAAGCGGCCGTGCGAAGTGCTTGTGCGGATAATTCGCAGCACTGCAGCAAAATGCTCCAGCTTTTTTGCATGCGCTCAGCATCGCGGTTTACACCTCTACCGAGTCCATTTAGTTTTTAATATATGCTTCATTCTCTCCACCTCAAAGTGGCTTTAATCGTGAAGGGGAAGATTTTGTCGAGATGACGTGATCATTCGACTTGCTACGCTACATTGTAGAACCGGAAAAATTATTCTCAGCAAATTGAGCATAATGAACCGTGTGCGCGGCACTACGACAGAAGATCAGGATATGTAGAAGCAGTACGCAGGTTAAAGCAGACTTAACACATGGGAATATGTTGTGGGCGAAAAGGCTATCGAATGCTCCACATGTGAAGCGTCTGCAGCCTGTAAGACTAAGTTGCGAACCACTGCATCGGATCGCTAACGATGATATCTAGAGACAATCAAATGACATCATTGCCTCTCAAGAAAATACAAATACACCCTGTGTTTTAGTTGAGCTTGTTGTAGCCACACAAAGTCCTCCCTCTCACAATCTTTTCGGATGCGAGTCTTTCTGTTGAAACAAAATTTGCTATTTCATCCCCTGCAGCCAAGCTAAACATTCGGCTTCAGAAACGCTTAATGAAATTCAGTCCAAGCGGCCCAATTGCGTCTCAGTCAGCGCATTTGTAAAAATGGTGTCAGTATTGGCCACGCGCCGAAACTCTCTGAGAAGGTCAGCATGCTGCTACCACTCAGAGATCTCATTGAAGATAGTCACGAACAAAGACGTCCCCCATTGTCTCTAAATAGAACAGCCCACTTGCATGTCAAACAGATAGTAGGACGGTGATTAATTGAAGGCATAATCGATATTTACAAGATTGTCCTGGTATCGTTTCTGGTTGCGACTTGGCGCATCTCCAGTCTTCATCTTACAGGGATGATAGACAAGAATGTCCAGCGCATTGTGCCTACCACGAGCGATTGGGTTCCTCGCAACATTATGTCGTGCTCCAAATTAAATGTGCCACCCACCGCACTTCTAAGACATAGTGGCTCGATAGGAAAGGTGTTAGCGTGATTCGCGCCTACCATTAGACCCTCCGTAGAAATGGTAATCGTAACAGCCTTAAAAAAGAAGCCAGCCGATATTGCAGCATAGGGTTTTAGGCATAGTCCACTACCTTTTGCCTCGCTCTATGCGTGGACAGGAATTCGGATCGCATACGGTACGTTTTGTTAGGCGGTGCAAACGGACGCAGTATCTACCGCTCCTATAAACAATACCTCTTCAAACGCTTAAATTTCTTATTCTTTCGCTTATCTTCTAAGCGTGCAGACCGAAAGAGTGACACTCTATCGCCCCCCGATCGGAGCATGGATGAAATCATCTCAATATTTATTGTTCAGACTGAGATTCTTCACGTTTCCTCCCATGAAGGAGTGGACGCTTAGCATATGCGAGATCACGGTAAACACTGATGGTGCCCCCGTCGACGCCTGGTATTAACGCTTATGTAGATGTATCACATTGTGATATCCGGCGAATGCCTCCGTGCCAGCGATACCTACTTTGGCCCTCGGGCAGCCGAGCGTGCCATCTTCTCGGCACTTACTAACAACATGAGCTTAGTGGTTGTCCAGCGATAAATACTGAAATTAATTTGGGCCCCATCGTCAAGTCTTTAAACCTTGGTCTCCGCATTGACAGCAAGTGCTACCATATACAACGGGGTTGCCGTGCATCTCGCACAGAGAAAGCCTTGACTTAACGAGTTCGCATTGACAAACACACAGGAGAAGTGACGTGTAGACTAAGCAGTCAGGTAGCTCTTTTATATTACGAGTGCCGTATATTTCATTTAGTCGACTAGCTCTTTCATAATGAAAATTATGTGCTGCATAGTGTAAGACTGGCAGCCCACGTGTCTAACCTACCATTTTTCCATAATTATCCGCCTCGTATCTGCTATAAAATCTTTGTCTCAGTATCATACTTAAGTATTTCTAAGTTTGACTCCATGTCCGAGGAACAACAGTGTAACACCACAACGCGGTATATACGACGTGAGCGATATACTCACGGGTTTCACAACATTTTAGTTTTTCGTGGCAGAAAACCCCTACAGCCTAAAATAGTGACAGTGCTTGCTTGGCCATCACACCATCGACTATTCAACACCAGATTATTCATCGATCTGATACTATGGAGTACCGCAACGCCATCCCGATGTGGCAGAAACAGAAGCCTATACCAAACATGCGATCATATATCTAGCCGTGCGTCGGCCGCTTGGACTCCTGGACTACACTTTGACGACGCGGAGGTCAAGATGCAGTAGCGCGAGTGGAACACCATTGATCTGCATCAACAGCGTGTAGGCGGTGGGACGAAATTTCTATTTGCGACAAACTGATGGACCTCCGACCCTAAACGGGAAATGTCTCGTGAACGTTGATCGTCGCGTGGGGTCCGCAATCTACATCTCTATTGCCGACGATAATCCGACGCAGGTTCCTGGAACCGCGTCCAATTACTGAGTTGATTGCTCCATTCAGCATTACAAGCTGTTCCTTCGCTGCCGCGCCAATCCCAAGCTTTTCACAAACGACGTCACCGCGGGTCGCGCTGTCGCGTATATGAGGTTTCTGATAAAGCACTTCTTCATATCGATTATTCTTAGAACGAAAGGGTGACGTACTTCTTGATAACCCAAAATTAGGTTGTGGACGTTGACATCGGCACGTTATGGCCCGTTGAAGGCAAGCCCGAGCCAACATTGATGTGGAAGGGCTACAACAGGCAAAGTTTTGGAAGGTGGATGACGCCATGGTGACATAAAAGACCAAAAAAAGGTTGACATTGGGCTTTTGAAGCGCTAATCGACGTGCAGTCACTCTCGTTAATGCCATTGGTGAATAATATAAAAAGTGGTCTGGGTTTTGATGCGAGACCACATCTTCAGATGTGGAAGTAAAGTTCCGTACACGAGTATCATTGCGCTGTTACACTACTAAATCTTGTACCACACCTCAGCACACCATCAAAAATAATCTCTAGGCACAAAGCCTTCCATCATGGACCCAGACATGCAGTAGCGGCCCTGTGTCGATCATGTGGGCGAATCCACATTAATATCTGTTTTGGGTAAAAATATGAATTCTTCCGGATTTTTCGAATAGTGCTTGAATAGATCACCTGTGTTGCAGCTGCCAATCATTTTCAATAGACATAAATCTTGAATGTCATATTCAAATTGATAGTCAATGAGATGAGCACAAGTCCTTTCAAAACATTAATATAGCTGTGGCAAACAGCGCTCATGTTGGCTACCGATTAACTACAAGCTCTACCACGTGTAGTGGATTGCTCTGTAATACCTTGCTAGAGACAGCGATAGGGGTATTCGAAACTTAATAAGCGGGACCCCATTTCGTTGATCTTGTTGAAACATAGGAGGGTAACCTGAGGCTGAGTATACGTTTAATTATTCCCGAGAATTGATTTCTGAGCTGAATTCTGATCAAACACATGATGGCAACAAAGTTGATCATTTACATCGTGCGCTTTTAAAAGGCACAGTAGTTAAAACAGCTTTATGGTGACATGTTGAATGAAACACATTCTCCAGGAACAATGGACTCGAAGCACCAAATTCACGCTACAAGTTCTGATCCCTAACTTTGCTTGAAGCACTTTTCGTATGCTTGTCCAGAGTTGTATTGAACTCACTCGGGCTTCATTTAGTAGCCAAGCTTAAGTAAAGCTAATTATCATAGAAGCTTAAGGCCGTTTTTTGTGTCAAAAGACCATAAGCTCTTACAACATACTTTAAAAAACGAAATCTTATGCTGGGTTCGTCACGTCCTCCAAATCCTCAAACGCATCGTCAACTCAATCGCGTAGCCAAATTGCGATTGATGGACAAAATTCTAGCACCTACGTAGTTCAATCTGAGACTAACGATCTGCCAAAGGTCCCTATTCTAAACGCCTCGCTATATTGATTTCTCAAGCGCCTCTTCTTCCTTTCAAAGTAGTTTAAAGTTGCCGTATACGCAATAAGGCGCTTAATTTCTTTTCAAGTAGCTGCAGCAATCCCTGGCGCGGACCTTTACTCGACACGAGCTATCATATCGTTTATACTTGCTCGCATATGGTATCCCCATACCAAATTCAGTGTTAACAATATTCATTTGCGCGGCTTGTCATTTTCTATGATCCGCATACTTTGCACGATTATTTTTGCTTTTATTTCTCTCATTTTTTCGTTGTTTTATACCTAAGAAAGTTGCTGTACTCCACTACAGCTTCACATATTTGTGCATGTTGTATAAGGAAACCTCACTTTACTCTGTACTTGCCATACTTGTTATCAATAACATTGGTTATTAAAATTAATTCGTGCAAAAAGATTTTCCGACCAGATTTTTGGCGATGTTGAAGACAACAAATTTCTAATTATTTTTCCAAAAGCCAACCTGGTCAATATCTTCGCTGCATAATCGTGAGCCTACAAAACTGATCGTTGGCCTACAGGACTTATCATTGGCCTTCTCGTTACGCTATCTGTCAATCTGATCCGCGGATAATTGCATTTCCGTGTATTATACTAAAATAGATACGATAACCTTAGGACAGAGCTGTGGCATAGAAGTGCTTCTGTAGGATAAAAAGGTCACTTAGAGGAATAGCATGCGTTTCCTCAACCATAGGAAATTTGTAAGGAGCCCCTTGCAAGTGACAAAGACACGAACATAATTACCGTAACCTCAAGGATAGATGATGCGTATAGAAACGGACCCACTGCAATCGGGTGTTACGCTTTCTCTTGATAAATATATAGTTTAACGAATAAATAGTACGAAGGTACGACTGAATGAAGACGCAGGTCATTTTAAATTTGAGCAGCTAACAATTAATTCTTCATCCGAATATGACTACAACACTTCTGCCCAGCTTCCAAACTTTTCTCCAGAGCTCGGTCACAATGCAGCCTTTGTCACTGTCTTTCACAAACGGTCAAGAACCGCAGAGTCCCAACGGCGTGTATCAAACACGCCCCACCGCACGCGACATGCAAATGGACAATAATCTCTGCAGACATAGTCTCTCATTTATATCCAACTTAAACACCCAAAACAAAGTGTGCAAGCGCGCAAAACCAAGGATAGGTCTCTACGCCTCACAAATTACTACATGTGCCGGTATAGTTGGCAAGCGAGTGAAGAAGAAATACCTTAAAGAACGTGAGCGCTGTGAGATTGTACGCCGTGTACGTGGAGGTGAAAAACAGGCTCATCTTGCCAAAGAGTTTGGTGTGTCTCGTGCTGCTGTGTGCTATTTGCTCAAGCATCAGATGGAGATTATGCAGCGTTCCTCGCAGTTAAAAATTTAGCATTTTGATAGTGTAATAGAAATGTTGTTTGATGTTATTATATTAGTATTGGGCTGACGACCAGCTCATCTTAACAAAAGTAATGTAAGGTTACGCATTCAATCGAAATCTGCTGACTTTCTACAGATTGCTACTGTAGACCCAAAGTCGTCATCTACCACATGGATTGTAATATTAATACAAAAATACAAGTATTGTGCTGTTCGACGCTAGCTAACTCGATATATGAAACTTTGCTGCGAGAATATACTTCAATGACATACTGCAGCAAACTTAATTGTTTAGAAAACAAAGAGACACTGATATTTTCATCATCGTCGAAGGCTGGACGCATAAGATTTAGGTTTACCCTAGGCGCTACGACGTTAGAAATATTTCACACTAGAGCTGGATGTTAAACTACTTATGATTGTGCCTGTCATTCATAGCTGCATCACCAGTTATAACATCAGCAAGAACAAGCAAACTCGTCGGCTGGCAGCATCAGCGCCTTCTCGTCAACGTCTAACATTATATTCTGTGGAGTGATCTTCACTGAATTACTTTTTGCGCTTGAAAACCGATGTCGCATAGGCAAGTACCTCAAGCCCAAACAGTCTTTCAATAGGGCGCTCGATGAGAACTAGCGTGGTTAAGCTGGTGAAATGTATTTGTTCTACTTCGAGTCCTCTAAATTTAGAGCTTGCCATGCTGTCACTATGGGACTTTCAATTATAACACTCAAGTGGATTCTCTGATATTGTATGACATCTCAATATGCAAGATCATGATAAATCTCTGTGATCATCATGCGTGACGCAAAAACATTGTTTGATCAGCAAAACGATCTATAAAGACCCATTTCCTTACATGATCGTGATGATTTAGTCACTTTCGATGTATTTATTTATAATCCCGAGATGTTGCACTCATCAAAAGAAGATGCTGGTTATTCTTAGAATATGGGTGTCCAATATAGTTGATTGTACGGTTTTTCGATCGCAAGCCTATGTTCAAATCTGTCAACCTAAGTATTTTCTGGTCATGTGCCGTGCTTATGCTTGAATCAAGTTGTAAGCGTGAGTAACGAGCAGGCAATCCTCAGTAAACTAGATTTATTGGCTATTCCCACAATCAGTTTAATCATTTTATGCATCTATGAAAGTTACGATTGAATGTACGAAATGCTTTCCTCGATTGAAATTTATTGATCAAGCAACCTCGCAAACCGATACAAAGAGTATATGTGCGGAAGTTGGTGGCATTTAGCGGCTCTTATAGTAATGATATGCAATAATGTTTAATGAAGGTTTTTTCATCAAGTATTCAATGTTCAGACAAAAGTTGTACATGCAGCCTGGCTTGAAGACGAATTCGCTGGATCCGATAGATCCACACGCAACCAGAATGCAATCGATTCTAGTTCGGACTCATATTACAAAGCTAAACGTCTGTATCTACAGCAAGTTGATGGCATTAATCACCTCCAGCGGTCAGGTAAAGAAGCGATATGATATCCTGTAAGACAAAATTAGTGTCGCTATGGTCGCCAAGACTATGGATCGTTGCTGCAACTTTATCATAGAAAAACAGTCGAATAATTATTAGCTTCACTGCTCATTCTTCCTCACTTCTACTTCGTCGTTGATAGTTGCGTAAGATTGTGAGTCTATAGCATCAGTTTTAAAGGCTTCTATCGCGTTACTTGTGATGCATATGTCAATTGTTTGTCTAATCCGTGTGCTGGTTTTTTTTGGGCTGTCGAGTATGATTTGCTCCAACGACAAAATTCGATATCAAATTTGGCGAGTTTTACACTATTTAAAGCATAAAAAATGGTTAATCTTCGCTTTTCTTCCCGAACAATGGCTACAATAGAGTAAAGGAAAGGAAAATTTTTGCCGAACACGGTTTAACTATGCAATCTACTCAAAAATGTACTATCACTTAAACCTTATAAGCAGTTATTTAGCATTGCCGATTTGTACAGTTCAACGACAGAGAATACGAGTGGCCTTTTTGTGTTCTACGATATTTGAACTAATGGCATGGAAATCCTTCGCGTATAGGGTTTGCTTGTCTAATGTGACAGATCAGACGAATAACCGTCCTAATTGAAATCTTCTTGCACTGAAGGTTCCGAAGGAAGTTCATAACATGAATGTAACCGCGTCGTATTGTAAATATCACGAGGGTGGAGGACATATTGCGTAAGTGATCAAAGCGTATTACAAATATAATATATTGAGCAGGATATTTTTATCTTCAACCTCAGATATCATAGCTGTATATGTCATATTGAGCCCGAAGGAATTTCTTCCAGGAAAACAGGGACGTTACATGTATCATGGACTCAGATTTGTCCACAGCAAATGACCATGAAGAAAGCCCATTTTTCAGGCCATTTGTATTTACCCTACATATATCGACATGAATCGGCAGGCATTTATCGTCATCAAGCACATGTTTACGTAAGACAATACTGTACGCGCTTTAACAAAAGTAAGAAACTCGTTTACCTTAATCCATTCTAGCAAAAAGCATGTATGGCTGGTCAGTAAATGGTAGTTAACTCGAGCATCTTTTCTTCCGTAATGTGGTACCAAAAGATCAAGTAAGAGATGCATAGGAATGCTTACTGTACTGTACACCAGTACCGTATTCGAGAAGACTTTTAAGATGAATAGAAGAACACGATTGCGGACTTTACACAGGTATCGAACAGATTTGATCAATACGTCTTTCTACAGAGGTGTGGCTCGATGGACACAATTAGCCAACATGGATTTCTTATCTCAGTGCTAAGCAAAAGAAATAATTAATTAGAATTTAGATCCGCCCCAATTTCGACTTATGAATTTTCTTGGCAAAATAAAAACTTGTAGCTGAGATTAAGATATAAGCTTCTGAGGGAATAGACTACTTACTATATGATATCATCGAAGAGCCTATTCCACGCGATAAATCATGAAAAGTCTAAATGATTACCCCAATGCGAAATGAGCTCTTATAATAAGTCTAGAATTAGCTCACTGGGCACCAAATAGTTCTATATTCGACTCAAAGTAATACTAGTATGTTTTCACCTTTTAGTGCAGAGAAAAGTTAAGTTCAAATTAGTCCGCGTATACATAGCAGTTAAGGCTGATACTACTGTGGAATTTCTGCCCTTGTGATACATGTAAAGCTATCAGAGCATCTACGTACGCTTTCATTTTTTAGTCCGTGCCAAAGAGTTAGGTCATCCTTTGGAAAAGCCTCAAGACAACGTCAGACTTCAGTACAAATACATGCATGCGTCACTAGCGGTGCTTACTGAGGTCAGCGATTTAAGTCAAAAAGGTATATTACATTCTATAAAAAGTGGGTTCAGTACATAGAAAAGATAGTTTACGTTATCACCACACGCGATTACGCCCGACACCAAGATAAAGCGTTCCCCCACTTTCCAATTTGCAGTGATTAAAAAATGTATCATCGACATCGCTACTCAGATCAAAGTTCATCACATGGAGGATCTTTCATGCATAAACGCGTGACGCTTACCCCGCTAACCCCGCTCGCCGTACTACTGGATCAAATGTCACTGCGTATCAAGGTCGTGCGTCTCAGTAAGCGAGATATACGCTTCGTACTCGACGTGGAGCACGCTGCTTCAAAAACATATTGGCACAGGGCACGCTCCTTCGACGAGTACAAACAATTCCAGACGCGTCTACTAGCAGCATTAAGGCTGGGCCACTATTGCAAGGGTGAATGTCCATGGCTTTATTCGTTTGTCAAAAGCTATTTCCCGGGCTCTTTTTCATTCTTTAGTTTGGGTGCTAAAAGCGACTGTGCCGTAGAAAAACGACGCATTGCGCTGGAACATATGCTGACATCGCTGCAAAAGTTCTTGGTGGACCCGCATAATGCGTCAGCGTGCTCTATCGTCGCCGGTAGCATGACAAAATTAATGGTAGACTTCGTGTTGGAGGGCCTGAGTGACAAGCGCCATCTGCTAGATGAGTTAAGGGGGGGCAGGTCCAGCTCATCTAACCTCGCCAAACCGCGCAACAGCATCTGCTCTTCCATTTCCATGACATCAGACGAGGCAGATGACTTATTAGTCGACAATGATGATACAGCAGACCAGTGTTCACTGTGCAGCTGTAGTCTACACAGCCGTCCGATGTCTCCTAGTGCAGATCGTCACAGATCTTCATCTTCTCGCCGTAGCGGGTTATTAGGCTATACAACCACTTTATCATGCGGCCATCGATTCCATGATGAGTGTATTGTCCAGAAGCTGAACGAGGAGATGCGGTGCCCTGATTGCCGAGTAAGAATTCAATTTTGAACCTTAAGGTCGGTGTAGTAACTTATTTTGTGTGGAAATTTCACGTTTTAAACGAAATCAATACAACCCTTCTGCAAACATTACCAAACTTGTAATTTTCACATAATGGGGCTTTACCCAAAACAAACACATAATGTCAAAACAGGAACAAGCAAGAAAAATAAACTGAAATGGTGCCTTATAATGTTGCCTTTGAATTTGAACTGGCGGCGAAACCGAAGCCTGACTTCAACCTGAAAAAAGAGTCGTGTACAAGAAGCTGAAAAATATGTCGAAAAGATTGGACACAGGAGCCCGAACTTTTTGAAAACACAATGTTTAAAACAAAAGAATGGAAAAAGCAAAGATTAAAAGTAAACATCATGTCCACTGTCTGTCACAGGAAGTAACAAAGAGTCGAGAGCATTAGAGCATCATCAACCTATACACTAAATATTGTCGGCTGCGCGGAATTTACCAATCCTTTTTAAACTGCAGCACATCTGACAACACTCTGATCTTTAGTGCGGCACAACTAAAGTAGTGGACGCAGCTAAACACTTATTATGTCGATTACTTGTTTAACCTTTGGATCTGTACGAGCTCCTTTATGTGGCTTGTAATTCTAAACCGAACGTACAGCCCCGAATGCGCTTGCAATATTTTGATGTGGCTCCTGATTTCCGTTTGATCGAATTCAGAAGATCCTACATGTAATAAAGTAATGTACTAAACGACACAAAACCACAATATCTACTCATTCTGCATATCACGCGACGTGACTCATGAAATTGATGCAAGTTTTTGTCCTGAAGCGATTCTGTTGTCCCCATCTGTACAGACATTGCTTTCCTTCACTGACCAGACTCTGACTTACAATATCCCCTGCTTCGTCTGAATTTGAAAGTTTCGTGAAATGGTGAAAGCTTATTGGTATCGTCTTCGTCGTTGCTGCTCTTGGACATAAAACTAGCGGAAGATTCGCGTGTCGTCTCGTCGGAGCTACGGCGGCTATCCGCCATTGCCATTGAAGGTGGCTCATTTTCCCCCAATATAAATTTGGTAAACTCCATACGGACGCTGCGCACGAGCACTTTGCAGCCCTGGTTGCCACGATTAACTAACGAAGCATGAAGTGTACGTAGCATACGTACAAGCGCCTGCCGTCTAGCCTCTGTCGTACGAGGTGAATATGCTGCAAATAATTTGGGTTTCGGAAAGTGATTCTTCATTACTGCGTATAGCCATTTACACTCGGCACGGCATACGTGACCCGGCTGAAGACGGCGTAGCAAATGCTTGCGAAAACGCCTGTAGGCTTCAAAGGGGCGAGTGACTGACCATACCAGCTCTGAGTCTTGACAACAAGGAGGCGTAAAGCTCGCTTGCACCTTGTACTGCACTCTGGTGTTTGCGGTGGAAGAACTAGCATTGATGACAGTAGTCAAATTAAGCTGAAGGTGTTCTAGCCATGCTGTGGACTCAGGAAGCTCCACCGAGGCTGCACGTTTACGGTAATAACAGGAAAAATTGATGATTGGCGTGCTGCATGCGACAGTCGACACAATCGTCATGATTTTGTAGAAATGTTAATAGTCGACTAGAGAGAATTTAGCTGTGAGAGTCGGCCCAGGTCGGCCATGAGCGTGCGACATTTGATGGCTGCCAAGGATGCTTTTTTGAGCCAATCGTGTCGACTAAATAGTCGGCAGTAGAAGCTCATCGAATTCTAGTCTAACGCTAAACAAAGCTTCTTAAAATAGTGTGATGGGTCACAGCTAGACAATATACCTGATTTTTCTTATGATGACGACCATTACGAATACTCGTCATGGACAGCAAGGTGAGCTCTGAGTAAGCATTTCTCAGACATGACGGTTTTTCGGGACAGCAGAATGGTGTTACGCGTGTGGCGCCTTCATGCACAAATTATGGCAATATGAATAACTCAGTGTAAGGATGTCATACGTCACATTTCTCACTAAAAGCTGGACGAAAATGTCGTGAAAGTCGTACTACATTTTATACGATTTTCTTCGGTGGACAATATGCATGACATTTTTATAAGCTTAGAGGTAGCGAATTCTCTGTTCAGGACCAGTGATTGACAAACTATGCATCAGCTATGTTACGCAGCAGAGACACCCACTTTAATAACTACTTTTTATCAATAATGCTACTTGCAGTCGACTTTATTCAGCAGTATTTGTCGAACGTGAGTGATTGGGTTTAAAACAGGTTATTCATTAATACTGTGCACACATGTCATCGAATCTTTTGTTCGCGCATAAAATTATCTCTAGTGCAAAGCAAAGTAAGAGTACACTATTCACTACTGATGAAAACTAACTAAAAGGTTCTTATCGCAATGTTCCCTTGATACCCAATGAGCCTTTTCCAAAATTGCTAGGCTCTTTGCATACAAACATTTTGGAAGGCTGAATATGAATCAGTGCACTACAATAAAAATCGTTAGAATGTGAGTTGTTATTATTATCTCTCGACATCACTTATCATTTTTTTCAGAGTATGATACCTTTAGTACTTGATTTTCTAAACAGGTTTTACTCAAAATTCAAAGCCGGATAATTTCTAATTATACACACCATTCTCGCTTTAACGGGGAATGTAGTATTATATATTGTTTACATACACCTAACAATTCTAAACAATTGTGCAAGATTCAAGGTTATACAAATATATCATAGTAACATTTTTGTGGTGTTGTGGTGAGTACTAATGATGATAAAGCATAGGTGACGGAACTTTGTTAAAAGGAGTGGTCCATTGTACTCACGGGCTGCAAATCACGCGTCAGATAACAAAGATGGTCTCACACATACATTGGGCACATCGACGAGTGTCAAATAGGATACCATACGTCATTCCGAAAACCATTATGAGATATAGTTAAATAGGATAAGCTAAATTAAATTAACCTTTATGCACCACTTCTAAAATAGCACAACAAGTCCAACTGTGGAGGCTCTCGGATCTGCTGCCGGGCGAAGCGTACGAACTTAACCATTGTGTGTTTGTTAACGCTGCTCTTTATACCGAGGATTTCTTTGTGCGAAGTACACGTCGATTCCGTTGCAATGTGAGTGATATTCAATGCCATCAGCACTGTACTGCTCGCCATATTACATCTGTGAGAGAATTACGCTCCCTCCATTCATAGTTGAAGGCATGAAGGGTCATGCTCCCACGCGAACTCGTCCGAGAATCCCTCGCGGATATGTCGAGTCCCAGAAGTCACCATTTGCCTAGTAGGACGGAGCTAAACTCTGTATTTTTTTACCTCGTGAGAATAAAGTCAATACGACCCAGCTCTCAAAAACTACTCTCTCCAGAAGAAGCGGGATTTACTACGTGTTGATTGCCAGCATTTACGACCCGAGCTTAAAAAAGATGTAGAAAGTTCCGATGCAATGTATTGGCCGTGCTATTTGCGAAGAGAAAACTCTTACTCAAGAGTCTACGTTAACAAACGCACGAGGCCTAGGTACGTGCGCTCATACAAGGAGCGGAACCGAGAGTTTTTACCGTAACTAAGTAAACTCTGCCCTTTGTAGAGTACAAAAGTGTGTGATTGATGCTTCTTAGACTTATACTGAAAAATACGTTTACAATCGCGTATGATACAACTGTCTTTATTTCCTGGTATGTACTTTGGTGATTATGGGTACCACAGATCCCTCCTTTTCGAAGTCAAGCAATCTTCACGAAAACCGATACTTCGGTACAAATGATATTTACAGCTACACCAAAGTCCATACCGAGTTCCATACAACTGTAAAATGTTTTACGTAATAAAAACAAAATCATACGTGTAAAGGTACGTACATAAGATAATAGTTTATACCCTGGCAAATAGGTAAAAAGGATGTGAGACGCAATGGAATTATTTTGTTTTTTAGTTACTGCGCGAGATTGACCGCGTTGCAAGTAGCCATTGCACCCATCGAAAATAAAATTTCGACTCTGGCAAAAAACAGACTTGTTGCCGTGGCCGCCTATAACTTGGCGCACATTCGCCCTTTGTTTCTCTTGGAAAATAGCAGGCCACATGTTGCTGCGGCTTTTCTGATATAGATAGTAAGGTGAGATTAACAACCTCCAGGACTTCCTGGTCACTTCATTTTCAAGGGAATACTCTTTTGCGCCACTTGGTACAAGAGATGGATTTGGAATCGTCGTCTGTAGTGGATAAGTATGTCGTTAAAAACGGTTTGAAGGAGCAAGTACGAGGAGTGAGACAACCATCATCGAGAATTTCACAATTCATTCATATTTTTTTTATATAATGATGTGGTGACTAACTTCGAACAGAGGTCTTTGTCATAAAATTGGATTTGAGATTCTGAACTAAAAATTGCGTCACCAATAGTGCCCCTTGTAATGGGAACAGTGTGAAATTGGAACAGTGTAAATTGGAACAGTATGACGACATTGACGCTTTCATCCGTGCACAAAGCGGAGCTGGTCAGCTGGAGGCATCTGATCGCACAGAGAAAAAAAGCACCATAAAGTCACTCGGCGAGCACTTTCTTCGCCCACAGGTCACCACGCACACAGGAATTGTCTGCGCTGAAAGCAGCAGTGGCTAAAAAGCCATCTTCTCTATGAAGAATGTACATTGGGTCTAAGAAGCTGGTAAAGTACTACTGAGTATCAGACTCTAGTTGCTCACCAGGTTAGGGGAGCTCACCGCCTCACCCGTCTTAAGGCTTTACAAGCCAGCTTTGGCATAGCAAATGTCCTCCTAGAACGCGTATCACGCTTGGCACTGCAAAGTGCAAATTTCGATGCAAACGCCGAGGTAACAACTAGGTCACCAAAATGGTACATCTAGATCCCCCACTTGACGCAGATTTCTATGTCAGAAACGCTAATGGCAGGGGAAAACTATGTATACTTATAATAATTAGCCATAAACTGCTGCAATTTCGACCCAAACGCCGTAAGAAAGGACGTGTCGTCGAACAGCATGGTCAACTGCCTTTTTTTCGCTGTCTTATGACTTCAAACAATTGCTGATGAGCAACAGCGATATCTATCCTACTGCGGTGAGTAGATCGAGGCGGGATATATGCTGGTTCTGCCCAGGGACAGCCTGATGCACCAGCTACGTTCAATAGTCTGGCGACGTAATTGTGCAGGCCACATCGTGTCTAAACACAAGTGCGAATAAGCAAAATTCTCCCATATGCGTGCAAAAGTTGATAAGTCAGAGGTGGAGATCCTTATTTAGCCTTTGTGAGCACTGCTCGAATGTCTACATTTAAATAAACCATAGACAAGTGAATTATTTGCACCGTCTAAATCTCCTTTCCGGGGTACCCCATTGGATTGCAGATTCTGTGGGTGAATTTCGCCAAGATAGACGTGATTTAAGGTCGGTCCATGCCCCTGTCCCAAACGTACTTGAAGGAGTGACTCTGTATTGCCAACTACTTGCATAATTACAGCGCAATGGACGCCGACATGGCTCGACACTTCACTTAATTTCTTAATAGAGTGCTTGATGGTATTGGGGTGCGGCACAGGGAGAGGTTTTCATAGTTGTAAAGGAAAGCCCCAAGCGTGTTCCGATTCTGGTCCTTCCAGATCTGAAAGTCCATTCTACGGCCTCCGTTACGCTTCAGCCTTTGCAATATACTGCGCTCTGTTCATAGCAGTTATTGATCGACACGAAGGCGTGGTCGCTTTTGAGTCTCACTAGGCAAAAGGTGCTGTTGATCAATCGCCCTGCTTTTGATAAAGATCTACGTTCTATGAAGTTTCCCGCCGTCGAGTTCAGGCTGCATCTGCTTGGCTCTAAGCCCTTTGTGACCCTTACCGAACTTGCGTCGCTGTGCACAGCGACGTCGTCGCCACATCTCTTGTAGTAATAGCAGGATGGTATTTTTTTCGCCTAGCATGTTATGAGATGAAAATTAGGCCGGGCTGGCTTACAATACTGACAGGTGGGCTTTCACGTCACCTCAGCTATAAGTCTCGCATCTTGTGATGGCGACTTCGCTGATTAGTGACGCAATCCGTACGCATATGGATAAGTTACAGTATGTGTTGCGGTTTGAAAGCGTTAAGAAGTCGAAATCTGAGGGCATTGGCGCCGCTAAATCAAAGCGAGAGGCTGCTCACCTGCACCGCTTTGCCTATTTCTAATGCTTGCAGTGTTACAGAGATGACTTACATGACACTCAGCGTGTGATGATGCCTCATCATGAGGATCTCAAGTAACGATTACTGTACGATATACACGAAACTCCTTGGTCGGCCTTTTCAAAAGAGAAAAGACATACCGATCGGTGAGATCTATATGTGTGCACGAGCCAGCAAGCTAAATCTCGCCGTCTGCATGTGAGCCTTTAACCAGCATGATGCCAGCTTTTCATTAAGTGATCGTGCATTTTCTAGCTTCGAATGAAGTTTTCGAGAATACCGGAATCTTTGGATTTCATACCGTATGATTGAACATCTCCCTGCTGGCAGCAATATTATGATAGGGGGGATACAGCTAAACCGTTTTCGACAAAGTAATTCGCCAGCATTGCTTGCCGGTAGCTATTGTATTGCGGTAGCTATTGCATCGGATAGAGATCCACGCTTTAGCAAAGTTTTTGTATACACTATTCAAAATGCTCGGCATCAGATAGAATAAGTTACCTGCTGAACATCCTTAAGCGAAAAGTCAGTCAGAACCCGCAACATGCGTCGTAATAGTATATTTCGAAGACTTGCGCGAGGAAACAACTGTGCTGAAGCAAGTTGCTATCGATCATTGAGTCTACTTTGATTTACACAGGACATGCTTTTAATCATTTGAACAAGATGGTATGATTGGCCTGGGTACCTTTGACACGTCACGGAATACCTCCGGTCTTGTTGAGAGAGAGGCTGTCGATTAAAAATGACACGCAGATATCAAGCCGATTACCTTTTGGAGCACAAATTGTGATTTTGACTAAATAGGATTAAGTCTCATGCGCAAGATACGCGATGCTATGGCTGAGAGTCGAATCACACGCCGATCATAGAGACAGGTGGGACACAGATGAGTATGTTCCTCGAAAAATATCTAAGTGAAGGTAATGAA
This sequence comes from Plasmopara halstedii, assembly GCF_900000015.1. Lineage (NCBI taxonomy): Eukaryota > Oomycota > Peronosporomycetes > Peronosporales > Peronosporaceae > Plasmopara > Plasmopara halstedii. The sequence goes on from NW_020188258.1 coordinate 1,409,249, forward strand.
CCTACCTCTCTAAAGCATATAAGCCCAAGTTGCTACTGCTATTAATCCGATCCGTATAAGGTCGTTGCAAAGGTAACTGAGTCACACGCTTACCTCCATAAAGAGGATGCGGTGTATGCCCACTAGAATCTGCTTGAAGCAAAGCACAGCCTATTGCAGAGGTGAAGTGTCACAGGCGGCCTGGAATAGACTATCTGGATTTAGATGGGCCATAATTGAAACGCATTAGCCTTGATTTCACAGCTATAGAGACCTCTTTTTACGTCATAGCCCAACAACACTCACAGCCATTTAGATTAAAAATTTTAGGGATTTTGCCATGTCGGCGTACTGAACACTGTGTTCTTGCTGTTGGTCGGGCCAAGTTTTTTTCTAACGGGAGCACTAAAGTGACCAACAAACAATCGCATTTATCTTGGCGGGTGTCGCCCACAAGCCCTGCTGCTCAACGGAGTCACCCAGAAATGGATATTTGTATGAGCCAATGATATACTTGTCTATATTACCGACACAGACTACTTTGACGCATACACTCGAGCACGACTCGCAATTTCTTGGCGTGGTTCTAACATTCGTGCTTTGCACGAAATATGAATGCATTTCGTTACATTCTGAGTTGTGCGTAGCCGTGATGTGGTTTCCATAGCTACGGAACCAGACAATCGAGCCAGGCCGGTGCATCAGGGAGACTCTGTGGCATGACAAGTTACTCCCTAAAGGTGAATGAAAACTAGATTTGAATTAATGCCCCTCTCGAAATATAAGAGAGGTTTCGCTATCGCTCATCAACAAGGTCGGGGACACCGAACGGAGTGCCGCCGACCATGATTATCAGCACCACATCTTATTCATTCGGTGTCTGGACCGAAATTGTAGCTGCGTATGGCTTTTTAGATATGTGTGCACAATTCGCTAAGTACCGTTAGCTTCTTCGACATAGAAAATCTGCGTCAAGCGGGGAAATTTAATTGTAATTACAACCCCGCTTTGTTCACGGAGAAAAGTGTCATTGTCATCACACTGTTAGCGCAAGATTTTGCTCCAGGAACCAAGTCAACTTTTATAATAAACTCCTCTATCCGGGTGGTATATCTCGTCATCACTTATATATATTCTTTCAGCAAACTATAAAAAGAATCCGCTGCATCCTCGAGGATGGCTAACCCACACCTCGCACTGAGTGCTTTGCGAGTCTCTTAATGAGAGATTTACCCACTACAGATGACTAACCTTACCTTAACTGGCGTGCGATGCATTGTATTTATCCGAGGGATAATTCCTCTAACTCCATAATAGCGTCTTCCAAAGGTAGTGAGGCGAGACTAACAACCCCAAGAACTCCCCAGATACTTCCTTCTCGAGTGATATCTAATCGAAATCTTTCGCGCAACTAACCGCTCCATACGGTATATCTGTCATACGATTGTTCTAACTTAGCAGTACCGTCACGTTGTGAGAAACACAAGCCATTCTTCTTATCTTCAGAGCCCAGCCTCCGCACTTGCAACTCATGATCACTTATCAACTCCACCGGCTCTGGAACGGTAGATTGCTACATCTTGATGCTTTCACATTACTTCAGTCTGTTGTCCAGAAGCTAGAAGCTCACAAATATGCAATACCGTTTCACTAGATATACAATTTGAAATCATTTCATACACTTGTTCGTTCTCGTCTCAATAGAGATACACTTTTCGAAACAGCTATACATGATCACCTTTTCATTTTTTTATGAGACATCGACTTACTACTGCCTTCTGATACATGTTTGAGGTACCCGGCAATACCATTGCTTCTCATTTGATCAACCCCCAGAAGCTTTCTCAGATTTGCGCCCGCGATAAAAGCGCTTTTGTCTTCTGGTAGAAGAAGGTATAGGCCTCGGCAGTGCTCTTCCAAGAGAAAAGAGCGAGTGACCAACTTTCCGATTTTCTGTCAGTCATAAATCGTGGCGTTTCAGACAGGCTATGCCCGGATCGTCAATGCCTCGAACTTAACTTGAAGGATCAGCAGACCCTTCCGCATTTTTACCAGAGCACCCATCCCGAAACCGCACGATATTTGCATCCGTAATTGGCAACTCTGATGGCTTTTAACCGTATATGACAGTTGTGCGCCGTGTAATTGAGCGCCGCTCCTAGATCTAGCAGAACTACCACGGCTTGACGAAGTACGGGACGCTGATGTCAACAACCAGCAAATCTAGGTTGTGATTCTCAACTTCTTAACCTATTAGAATTTATAACCTGATTCCTTTCCGGTAAGCGCAGATCAGCCTACAGAAATTTATTCCCACGAGGGTTTTCGATTCGTCCTTGCTATAGAGATTGGCCTTCTGAATCGCTCGTCTGAGAGCGTAGGATTGCACAAGGAGTAGATGGATAGCTCTCTCGGTAAGACATCTGCAGGTATTGTGCGCATGTTTAGCAGTCAAGGGATCTCTCTTTTCCCGTTAGCATGGCTGTGGTCCATCTCCTTTGGCGCAGTCATAGATAGCACCCATTCCTCCATCGCGACACGGAGGTTGTACTCTGCATCGATTTTAAAATCCACCACATCCTCGAAAGAATTTGGTGGACGGGGGATGTCTCCGTGCGAGCCACACTTGTTCGAAAACCCCAAAAAATGGTAAACGTTTCAGTCTCAGGGAGAGTGTCTGACACCATTGCGGTGACAAGAGTCTATGTCATGATTCCCATCATCACTAGACAAGCGATGAGGACGCACCCGATATGACTGGCTTGGTGGCAATGCGAACACCCGCGATAATGATCGCTACAAATCGTCGCGTGTTCGGAAAGCCCATTTCATTTATATATTGCGCGATTTTGACTCGTTTCCACGCGCAACACCCTTGATTAAACATCGCAAGCGCGACCGTCAGTGGGTCCGTTTGGAGCACAGCCAAATTCATGACAATCTTATTTTCTCAACTAGAGGGAGAGGATTCTCCGTCCTGGACTTCAAAGATCAGGACGATCAACACCAGTGTCCTCATGGTGTGTAAGATATGTTCTACCATCGCAACCAGGTTTAAGGACTCCTGAAACATACACCACCTGCGCATCATCAAAACTGGTGTGCAGCTCTAGGCAAGCAATTACCGCTTCTGTACCTTTGACCGCTGTAACAGGATTTGCCCGTTCGTGTGCACACACTTTCTGAGAAAGGCTTAGATCAACTGACGCGCCTCACCTCGTGTTGCATGCTTCCAGCGGGCCGTTAAATTACTTAGAGGGAAGATAAGGGGAAGTAACATTTATTATTTCAGCCAATAATTTCTTAACCTCCATAACCAAATAAGTACATTCCGTTCTGATACAACTAAATATACAACTTTACGGGGTGTATAGTAATCATCACGATTATGTGGTCCAAACAACATGTGTATTGGGACCTGGCCCATAACACCACCCCAACTCAAAAGTAAATCTACCCAAATTTTTCCAATTTCTTCAGCTCTACTTTCGATATTTGTATCTCTCTGTGTAACTCTTACTAGAGTAGCAAATCATACGCTTGCTTCACAAGAGATCTCCGTCACCATCAAACTTGGAAAATACTCCAATACCATACCATTCAGCGCATTTGCGCTGAATGGCCCTCATCGTCACGACGAATTTTACGAGGAGTCCGTCGACAAATTCGTGAGTCAAATAGGTGCTAGAAGGATGACACGGGTCGCGTATCCTCACGCCATCGAACCAATTACTCGTCCTTGATGCGAACCACATAGCTCCACGTTTGTTACATACAGTCAGCATTCCTATCCGAATTACATTTGACAATCGATACTCGATTCTAGGCATGGGTCCAAGCGATCAAATCCGTGTGCATCTACCTTTTGCAAAGCGCAAGCTGATTTGTTGAAGGTGTGCGATATACGCTTTCAATTTCCGCTTTTAACAGCGCAGAATCGGGTCCACTCTGATATTGAGGATGATTGTGAAGTGCGCACCATCATTAGTTGGTTGACGGTGAGAGGGACGGAAGGAGAAGAGCAATGGACAGCTTCTTTAAGCGGAATCTTTCTCAGAACCGCATCGAATACGCGAAAGATACTGGGCAGTTGCAACGAATACGAGTTTGAGGCTCCCACGATTCTCGCTTTCTGAAACCCTAGCCATTTCGCCAAGAGCTTCTTCCGATCGCAAATTTTCCTCTCCGCCACTATGTCTTCGACGTGGTAGTATCGATTCCCTTGTCGATGTAGATGAGGGGGGCGGAGCGGCCGTCCCTCCTGCTTCTTCTATGGCTTTTGATGAAGGTGGAGAACTTTATTTCGCTGACGAACCAGCAGCTGATCGAAGTGACCGGCCGAGTGTCGTCGACGCGACAACGCGTGAAAATCAGCTGACAGGTGGTTCGTAAAATTTGGTACTTTGCATGGCATCATGGAAACTCGCCTGGGGATGCAGTCGAGGATCGGATCCGCCAATTAAAACAGGCTCTACAGGCTCTTTCGCCTGCTGCTGCTTCCACTGATGATTGAGGCCTCTTGTTAAGCTATCTCGGTCTGTTTCGGGCGTTACGACTATTTCCGTCGCTGTCAGCGACACTGTAAACGGTGAAAATAAGGTCAAGCTATTTCTGGAAAAAACTCAGATAAAACTACCACCTGAACCAAATGGCTGGTATCAAAGCTCGCTCTTACCGAACACTTCGGCGAAATCTGCTCAAGGTGCTTGGCATCAAATTAGATATTGCCACAACGGGTTATCATTGGGGAATATGTATTGCTTAATATTAAAAACTATTCAGACGATGCCGGACTTAAGCTTTAGAGATCAAAGCTTTACCTCGCTTCGTCGATCCATTACGTGTAGTATCATACCACCGGAATGCGTACTCTATCAACCTGCCTAGCTGGCTAAGGACGCATCTGACGTTCTACATAGGCCTCCTCAAGACCTACCATCGCAACGACACAATTCCAACCTGGACGTAACGCAGTCTTATTCGAAGGTGTTTGCGAGACACGGCTTTGGCACGAGGGTCGAAGCTTGAACCTATTGGCGTCGTCGCCTTAGCATCGCCCTCGAAATGCATAAAAGACATTTCGTCTTGACGAACTCGTCTATCTGCGTATTCGTTTCGCAGATCTTGCCCATTCGCCATTGGGTCTCGAACCCATGTGATCACATCATAAGAAATCATCATACATGAATCAGGGCGCGTTGTACTTGCATTTCACACGCGCATCATTTATTGTAGCAGTCTGGAAGGCAACGATTTGCCGACCCCCCCCCTTCACTTACATCAGAGACACCACCCAACGCTCAAAGCGGTATTTGCGGGTGTCGGAAGTGTAACGGGGTTACACGTGCTCTTGTGAGAAAGGGCGGGTCGCGCAAGATTGTGCAACCGTACATAGGTGTGTATTCAACAGTTAGTGTAATAACACCTTGGTGTGGTTACATCGTAGCTTAGCTTCCTCTAAGCAAAGAGCTACGGCAGCCCCGCTGCAGGAAGCCATTCATAAAGAATAGCGTATATCCGGTGGATGAATGAACTGAATTGTTCATAGCAGACTCAGCCCATGTTAACAAGGATCTCAATTCCACGGAATTTTTCGCACAGATTCTTCTCAGAACATCAGTGACCACTCGGTTGGCACGTTCTGTTTGCCCATCGGTACCGCTGGGGACATATTCAGGCGAATACCAAGAATTTAAACAATTCCTAACAAACGCCACTCGTGAATCTTGTATCAGAAAGGGGGGACGATGGCGTCTGGCAACCCGTGATTGCGAAATAAACAATGAACAATTTAGCCAAAAATTCGGCATCTACGGAATCGATAAACGGAGCGATGCAAACCATCTCGCTGAGTCTGTCGACAAAGAAGAGCACAACAAGCACCCCATTGTGGCCGTCAGCATTCTCTGGGAAGACAAAATTAACTTCAAAGCCGACTGACTTCCAACAGTCGGTAGGAACAGAGAGACTCTGCAGTGGCACTTGCGTGTGCCTTGCGCTCTTCACGCGTTGATAGAAATTGTATGTCTTCACGTATCGTGGCACCCACTTGTACATGTGGGCCACCAAAACTGGGCACTGATCGACTGGTAGGTCTTCTCACAGTCAAAGTGACCGGCCATTGGCGTATCATACGCCTAGTTTCTATCTTGTACTTTAAATCATTGTTGTGAGGAACTACAATCCGTGGCTCGTCGTCACATGTAATCTCATAGTGATCGAGACCATTCTTTAATGGATGACGATGCAACCTTGATTTTGAGCGACCTGGGAGCTTGTCATGAAACTTTATACCACTCGATGACAGTGCTCTGATGATCAGATCACACTGTGCATCCCTCACGGCTTGTCAGAATTTATCGAATACATTGCTTTCGATATAACTGATATGAACTAGCTCATTATCAGGACGACGTGACAATGTATCTCCCAGCACGTTCAGTTTCCCTGATTACACGCGACTATGAAAATGAATTCTGGGAAGAATGGCAACCAGCGAGCCTTTCACTGTGACAAGTGAGGTGACTAAACTGCATAGTAAAAGCTTGCGTGATCCGTGTAGACGACAAACGGAGTTGATTTCAAGATGTTAACACAAAACTTCACCAGGGCATACTTTATTGCTAAAACCTCCTTGTCGTAGATCGAATGGTTCTTTTCTGCTGGCTTCAGTCGTCGCAATTAAAACGGCACGACACGATCGCGTCCTTCAAAGTCGTTTTGCATTAATGCACAACCACTGCAAGATCCGAAGTGTCACACACCACGCTATATGATTTTGTATCATCTGGTTATGCAAGCAATGGAACTTCCATCGAGCTGTCTTTAGTTTGCAAGAATGATTATTTACAGGTGGATGACCAGTCCCATAGTACGTCCTCTTCAGCAAGTTTGCTAAGCGGGCGTACCATTTCCGCGTAGCTACGTGAGAAGCGATGTAGGTAGTTAGACAAACGAATCTACTTCCTCAAATCTCTTTAGGTTCGTACTCCACAATTGCCTTGACCTCCTCAGGGTCTGCACGACACCGTGTTCACCAACATAACAACCAAGGACCGGTACTTCGTTCGCGCTGAAAGTACGATTTGCTTGCAATGAGGATCCAGAACCGCACAGAGGTGCTCCAAGTGCACTTCTTCAGCGGATCTGCCCTCTCCGTCCTTCGAATGAACAAAATTACTGTCAAAATAGGTTTGTGCAAAGCGTCGCAGTGGTCAAAACAGATGTGTGACCTGTTGATTGAACGTTTCTGGGGTATTGGATGGTTGCTGTGGCATCACAAGCGACTTCCATATCATACCGGGCGGTGTACTAACAGCCGACAAAGGAACGTTCTCTTCCCTCATCAAAATTTGGTTGTTTCAATCGACCTAATTAGATACACTAAACGGTGTACAGTCGGACATCTGGTGGATAATGACGTCCTACGTGAAATCTGCGTTTGCGCAGGGATCGTCTGCGCATTCAACTTCTTATAGGCGTGTACAACAATTTGTTTACCATTCGGTATACGCACACAAAACATCGGTGTGCTGTGAGGGGACTTGGTCTCCCTCAACAATCCAGAAGCTTGCTTTGAGGAAAGAACTCATCAAAGTACTAGCTTTGTCCACGCGACAGTGGAGGCTGTCTAATCACCGCATGCTTTGAACCAGGTTCACGATCAATTTTGTGTCGAACTCCACGTTCGGGTAGGAGACCTGAGGGCGGGTTCGCACTAAGAGCGTCATTCGTATATTCCATACCAAGTGAATAATAAGGATCAGTTGGATCCTTTGAAATAGCCTATTCTCTGCGTGACTCCACACTTCGGGAGCCGAATCATCCATAACGGATGATGAACGTAGTTCCGCCAAGTCGGCTTTCGGCCGAAGCAACACGACCTTCGCAATTTAATCACCCTTGAAGTCGTGTAGGAAGTCATCATAAGTGACACCCTCGAGCTGCACCAGCTCGTCCATCGTCGGCAACGGTGCCAAAAGAACATCTGTTCTTGTAATCTCACACCCAGTCGTTGCATCCACAATACGTGGACCAGCTTATTTGCATGCTGTATTTCCATCATGGAGTAATACGCTGGACTAACTCACCCGCGGACTCAACTGCATCCGGAGCAAAAGTATCAACACCGCAATCAATGCATTTCGTTGACTCCTTTACATGTATATGCGCTCAACCACACAACGAGTGGGAGCATCACCTTGGTGACCAGATGTACCCACTGACCCACATTCCGACTCAACCACTGTATTAGTGGGAGTATTGGCATATCCAACCACAGTCGATTCCTTCGACTTTCATTACACACTTGTCGACAACATTTTTCTGTCTTGAGGGGTCAACGACAGGCATCTCTTCCTCATAAATTCTTTTCGTTGAACAAACCGTCATACCCACCAACGATTCATTCGTTTTCAAATGGCCTGTTCCAAATACCTCTTGATCCATCGACACACTTCTTAAGTGACCACCCCTGGCCACTCAATACGACTCCGTATCTTTCCTTACCTGGAGAATGTCAATTGCATGTCATATACCAATGAAGTGTGGATCACTTCCAGCAGCATACGACTGCCGAGCGCTAGAGTGCTTCGTCTGGTGCGTAGTGAAAGTGGGTTCATTACTCCGAAGAGTTTCACCTACGCCAGGAAAGCCACCCCCATCATTTTTGATCGCCAATTAATCCATGGCTCGAGCTGCTCAAGCCACGGTATACCAAAAATCAGGTCATACCGCTTGTCCATCTCAAGAACTGTAAATACCTCCTTCGAGTTGACGTCTTCGAGCTTCACGTGGCGATCAACCGTAATTTTTTTCGCGGTGACCACCAGATCAGAGGCCAGCTTCACTGATATAAACCCATTGCTTCTATTTTGGGCATCCGAAAGCACTTAATTGTTTTCAGCAACACTTTGCTTCCGCGCTAGTTACGCGACGCGCCAGATTCAATCGCGACATTAAACGGACAATCGTAACCCTTCACACTCGCTGTGACCACGAGGAGACCACTCGGACTCATGTCCTTACCGAAGGGCAACGAGCTTTGAGGTCTGCTGCTCCCAACCAGCTCTTAGACAACTATGGCCAGCACATGACTGATTCTGTCATCACAGTCCCAAGAGCTTATAACTGCCTCCCAACCTGCATCTACTGAGTTCCGCTGTTTCTTTAACGCCTCGTGGTATTTATACCACGTGAATCGAGCATTACCACGAGGACCGTAAAGAGTTCGTCTCTCACGTGGTTCATCACGGCGGATGTGACCAAATTGTTGACATCCGTAACAGCGAACTTGCCGCCTACGGACAGTCACCGCGCTAATATTCATCTGTTCCAGAATTCCGGTAGCAGCAGTCACTGGATTTTTCGATTAATTACATGCTTGACGCTGACAATAGTCATCACGCAATGCAATCATAACTGTATCTTCCCGAGTCGTCGGACTCTGGCGGAAGATTTCAGTCTTGAGAGGACCTTAAGTGAGTCCCTCTATAAACACGTTCACCATCCAGTCGTCTGGCATTGTTTCGCTAGCCATACTGGCACGAAGCTCATCGAGCTTCTGTACATAGTCGTACAACGCGCCACTGCCTCGGTGGCACGACAGAAACTTCGACCATTGTCGAAACGCCAATTTCGGCGGAACAAATATCGACTTAATGGCTTTTTCAAATCTTGTCATATGGCAGAATAGCTAGAGCGGTTGACTTCCCACGTCATCGCCCAACCCTTCGCACAGCCGTCCAAGTGCGATATGGCAAATGCCACTTGACTACGGTCATCACGAATTTGAGCCTTCGTGAAAGCGATGTCTATTTCTCGCTTCCAGAACACAAATTTTCATCTTCGTTCCCGTGGAATCTTCTTACCTCGATGCTTACAAGACGTTCCGTGGCACCGGCGTCGGTATTTATTCCAATAGATTCCAATAATCCTTGCTCATACGCCGGAAAAGCTGCTATGCGTTGAGTTATTGCTTCTTGATCCAATTAAAGCATATCGGAGTTCGCGTAATATCCTAATACAGCTCGTAGCCTCACCACACACTCCCACTGCGAGTGTGTTAGGAGTGAATACTTACCCTGTTGATCCGAGGACGACCACCGCCTGTGGTGTCCGCAAATTCCATCGATAAATCCATCAAAGTAGTCGGCGTTGGAAGGACTATTAGTGCTACCAAGTGTAAAGGGAATCACCCACACTTTTTTTAGAAAGGCTTGGGTCGACTGGCACGCCTCACCGCGTGTTGCTCGCTTTCTGCGGGCCGTCAACTTACGTAGAGAAAGGAAAGGTGAAGTGACATTTATTATTATAGTCAATAGGTTTTTAACCTCCTTAACCTGATATGTACTTCCAGTTCTGATACAACAAAACTCAAAGGGAATATACAGCTATTTGGTGTACAGTTAATGTAATAAACACACTTGACCACACAACATCTGTAATGGGACCTGGCCCATTACAACCGCTGGTTCATTTGATTTCGTCGGGACCATCAATATACATTTTCTTGTTAGACTTGTCGATTTTACCCAAGAATAGGTACTCAAACATTTCATATTTTATCCTCGCGGATTAAACAGTCCTTCACGACTCGACTCTTGGATTGACTACAGGTGCTATCAGGTGAGACGGGTTTGCCGTGCACTTTGCACGGCAGAAGTTTTGACCACAAAAATTTCGCGTTATCAAACGCCAACACACTGGGTTTTGTGACTCCCAATCTTCCGAAACTCGGCGTCTAGTTAGATCTGCTATACTTAGAAGACTTATATTTACATGAGTTTATTCAAACCAATACTATATACATCCGTTTTACTATCTCTTATAGATAGCTTTCTTTATTTTTGACGCGCGGCCAGCAGCCCGAAACCCCTCGCATTTGGATCTCCATCACTCTCAAAAATATCAGTCAAAGGCAATTATGAATATCCACTATCACACCGAAGTGCAATGGAAAAGCTCGATACAATTGTAGAATATTGTATTCAACGCAATTGTACAAGAGACTAAGCAATAAGCACACAAGATCATAGCACCCCATTACACCTGCGTGCACCGAAATTGTCGTGCACTTTGCACAGATGAATAAGTGACCACGTAAACAAACGCACAGAGGTTGGGCATGCGTGCATCTGCCAGGATTCTAGATATCTCTGACAGAGTACGTATATCTAGGGATCAGTCTACAATTTATACTTATTATATACATTTACTGTTTTTCATGATCTAATGAAGTTGAACTTTTATAGTTACCCACATAATCACAATTACAAAAGTGCAACGTGAACTTCGTACAATTGAAGTATCAATTAAAACAATCGTACGAAAAGTAATTACAGTACTGATCCCGTTATACAACAGTGGTGGATAATCTATTTGAACCCTGAACTTTTTAGCCCTCGATAACCGTCATCAATGCGGACCGTCAACGTATATGTGAAGAATGTCCAGGTCTACATTCTTGTCAGCGCTTACAATCTCTCTTAACCTACTTACTCCTATCTATGTCTTCGACCTGCTATGATTGCGGCACTCGACGTGTCGACGATAAGTCGCGTCACGCTCTCTGAGTCAAGTGAGTCGCGTGTGATGGAGCTGAGATCGGACGATGGTGAGTCGATGGCAAATAAAAATCGGGTCTCTATGTCCTTTATACCTTTTGCCACAAAACAATTAAATTCAGTCGCTACGTTCTGTACAAGCACGCGACACCCGTGATTGCCGCGGTTTACAAGTGACGCTTGTACTGTAGTTAGACAACGAATGAGAGTCTTTCGCCGTATTGCCACGACTTTGGGGAAATTGTTGCCAAATAAAAACTTCTGTGGAAAATACTGTTTGATTACTTTGATTAACCACTTGCATTCGGCACCACAAGAATGGCCTTGTTGTATACATTTAAGTAGACGCTTCCGAAAATGTCGATATTCATCAAAAGTGTGGCTTATGGTCCACATAGCACAAGATGCAAGCTTCAATTCGCTGGGTGCATACTTCATAGTCAGTTCATATTGTGTCTCACCGCCTGTACTAGCGGTATTAAGCTCCAACGTCAAATTATCTAGCCATGCAACAGCTTCGGGAACATTCACAGGTCCAACACGCATGAGACTGGCAGCCGATCGAGGCGCAGAGCCACCACAGCTTTTGCTCAAGTTCTTGATCGTGTTTTCCACCATTTCCTCAGCGCCTGCTATGCCTTCACGAAGCCCTTTTATCGTTGGTTTATCGTATTGCCTTATCCTGACTAAATTTGGAGTGATGGTTCGTTGTTGATTGACGGCAGCCTGTCTGTTGACGATACGAAACGGTGGTACATAATTGCGACTGGACAATATAGCGTAACGATCATGTCACTCACGCTTCAGATCCCTACTTTTGTTTTAATATTAAAATAATTACAAGAAAAAAAGGATAGAAGAAATTGAAACGACAAAATGATACGCGGACGTCAGTATTCGAAGCGTTGCGTTGTACCAAACGATCATCAGTACATGAGTTGCTCACAGAAGTGTACCAACGTGAGCGTTTCTGTTTGCAACACGAGCAGACGACGACGTGATAAAGCAAGAGACGGAGCTTGCGAGGTGAAGGGATAACAGTCGTAAAACTAAATGGTCAGGCCATTCGCACGGACGACGCCATTGCTCATTCCGCTGCTACTAATAGTGCAGTATCCTAAATCGTTGTTTTTAATCTTATTGTCTTGTCCATCGATACAACAACAACGATGTAATGATTCTTTGGAAAGATTGAGTAGTTTTGTAATTGTTGGTTGGACTATGAAACGTATGTGAGGGTGACGGCTTCCTCGCATAATATCCAGCCAAACATGTATCATTGTTAAGACCCACACTCTCACATTCTTGCTGTTGTATGATACATCGCATGTAGGAAACATGGCTCAATTTGAAAGTATGATGACAAAGTAAGAATAATGACATCAGATTACGCAATTCATAATTTTCAATTACTGGATAAATACTACTACACGCACAAAATGTTATTTACATCGGAGAGCTAATGGTTCGGTCAAGGCTGAGGTACTCCATTGGTAAGCTCCAGCCCGTAAACACATCATAAGAATTTGCTGTATCGTCTTTCTCACCCATGCCATCGTCTGATGAGACGGAGGATGTGAAAGACGGTCGTGAACTGGCAGGCGTTTCGAGTTCCGACGCAGTTGTTGGCGTCACAGGAGGCGAAATTCCATCGTTGCTTTTGTAATCGTCGCCTACGAGAAAGTACGCGAGCTCTTGACCTACTGACTTCATCATGACCTTGCAATTACGATTGCCATGATTCATCACAGATGCTTGGACGGTCGTAAGTAGTTGTAATAAAGCCTTACAGCGCTGGTCAACGATTGGTGGGAAACGTGAGCCCATTAGCGTCGGTTTAGGAAAATGCTTCTTGACTGTACTGTAGAGCCAACGGCATTCGGCTTTACAACTGTGTTTCGGCTGCAGTGCGCGTAGTAGACGCTTTTGAAATGTCTTATACTGGTCAAAAGTTTGTTTGACGTCCCAATGCGTAGGCGTGAAACCAGACGGATGATAGATCACGCGTAGATTGTACTGGACTGCCGCACGGATCGAGTTCGTCGTGGTCATTTCAAGCTTTATGTCCTTAAGCCAAGCTACGTCTTCAGGCAATGGCTTAACGGCTGGTGATGACCGAATGCGCGACGCAAACGAGTTTAACATTGGTGTTGGGGGTGTTGGAGCGAGCACTGTGGTTGGAGACGTCATTGGGGGACGAACGCTAATTCTGGAGTGGTGTATTTGTATCGAGGCGCGGTTTTGCCAGCCGATTCAACTGTTGGTGTAGTATACCAATTGGACAACAGCTCCTGGGATTACGACACACCGATTATTCTCTGAGGAAGGGGCGATGGCGTCTGGATATGCTGAGGCAAATCCACCAAGTGATTCTTCCTACTGCAGCGGTACAGTTCAAGTATAAATTCTGTGGTATTGGGATTTGCCAATTGCAGTGGAGTGTGCGAATTCTCGGAATTGATGGACCGTGCAGCGATTGTTAGAAAACACGCGATTTACACGGCTTCAAAATCTTACAGTATCCAGGCATCTTCTTACAATCTTGCCGTGTGGCAAATTTAGGATCAGTGCTCTTCATGAATCACGAATGCAAGCCACATTTCGCCGACCTTTACTGCAGCCAGATGCTGATTGAGTCTCGTCTACATGACACTATCTAGTTATCATAATGTCTTGTGTAATAAGGAAAATGACTGTGCATGTTTGTAGATATAGACGGTGTGCAACCCTCTGATTCTCGAACCGCCTGGAAATTTTAACTTGGGGGGCACCATTTTAAATTTTACAAAATATGTTGCATGCCATACGGAGCGCGATACGCTGCTGCCGTCACGTATGACTTAAATTTGAGTCGATCGCCCCTCCCAAGTGCCTTATTTTAGTATCTAGAATATAGTAGCTCTACGAAAAATTTAGCCTTAGCCCTAATACACGTCGGACCTACGGATTTGTACGACATTGGATAATTTTCGGACAGTCGTTTTGATCATTTGGCATATGGTGATATCAAAATGTAGTCCAGATTGCGTCGTTCTGAGAAACTGTATTGCGTTTCAGCCGTTTGGCTTTGTCATATGGTGGTATCTAAAGTCGAGATTTTCGCTAGCGTACTACACTCACCCCAGATGTGACAACATTTTACTGAAGTATACCTTTCATATCTCTTTATCTCTGTTCAGATTTGATAAACCCATAGATGAATTGACAAATCAACACCATTCCTTACTACATTAGGCTTGTTTGTGTGCAATGAATCTTTGCCATGTCGTACGGCGATCGTTAATATGACGAATATGTACAGTTGAGGGAAAGGAGATAAGATGGATCAACTTGTGTGTAGGGTGGCTAAGCAACCTGGTTTCAATGCAGGTTCTGGTCGTCCTTCAACGCATCCGAATTCGGTTGTAGGCATCGATTCGAAGGCAAGAATTCATTGCGTATCTCTAATCACTTACAGCGACTTGCCTACTTCATATACGATGACACTGGGTACAGCGCCATATCAAGATTTGTACAACCCCTCAAGCTTCTGTGTAAGCGATTTTTAATCTTGTAGCGATAATGTTCTGGATCAATTAATACATTTGCACAAGTATCCATATACCATTAATTGAGCTGCTCGGCTTGCTTCACTTGCTAGCCTTGGCGTGATGCGGCACTACGAACCTCACCTTATATTTTCATCTGCGGACACGCGAGAGTGTCCGAAGGCTGGCAAGCCTTTTACCCAGACTATTTGGCAGATTAATAAGACCTTGACGATAGGGTACTGGTAGCGCGAGTGCTGTTCGCGAAAGGGATGTGCGGTCGCCGACAAGAAAAGTTGAAAATGTCTTAAGCACGTCTCCCATTAAAACCCTACAACCGCGGTTGCCGTGTGTCACCAACGTTGACTGAATTGTAGTCAAAACTCGAAGAAGCGCAACTCGCCGCCGCTCCGTTTTCAAAGCACATGGTGAAAGCATCGTTTGTGGCTTCGGAAAGTGTTGCTTCACAACAGTATAGAGCCACTTACACTCAGCGGAGCAGCTATGCCCTGGCTCAAGATCGCGGAGAAGATTATCACGGAGTGTAATGAAGTCACTTAGCGGTCTACTTTGAACCCAGGCTGTGGCTTCGATCGAAAGGTGCGAGTTTGGGTGCTTCCGACGCACCAAAAGCTCAAAGCGGACAATTTCATTCGGCTTTTGAGTCGTGCTCATAGTAAGCGTCAGATCCCGTAACCACAGTACAATCTCAGGCTCGGCTAGGGGCGTGTGCAGCCGGGTCTTCAAGCTCATATAAACGGGGGAGGCCTGCGACTCTGGCGAGGACGGCGGCTTGGTCTGGGCCATACTGCGTGGAAGACGAGGGAACGAACAGATTTGGAGGGCTCCAAAGGTCATAGAGGCGGGGGGATCATAGAAATTTTCCATAAAATGCGAAGAACAAGGAAATTCCAAGATGATTTGCCGTCTCTGACTATATTGGGGCCAGTAGTCTCTGACCACCAGATGCCATTGCGGCTTTTAAGTAATACAGTATGAACATGAGGCAGGAAGCAGCCTGTACTCGTTTATGTCCTGCGGAGGTAAAAAGGGCTATACAGATTCTTATTTATTAGTATTCGGTTCGATACTATAAATCATTTAAACAATGTTCTCGATTTCAGACATGGAGTGAAGTCCTTGCAGTGCTTCCAAGTTAGAAAATTTGAAAACGTTTATATTACAGACAGTATTAGTAACACGCAACAGGATATCTACCGAAAAACAAAGGTTATCAGATATACACAGTAAAGGAGGAAAATTTCGCAATTGCATTACATTTAAGAATTTAAAATTCGTCCAAAATTTTAAACAAGAGTGGTTTCCTGACAGAGTTTAAGCCACTCAACTGTCAATGTCAATTTTTTCATTCGATATAAAAATGATGCGTAGAGTACTTTACGAGCAAATGGGCTTGAAAAACTCATTGGCCATCACCAGCTCAGTGAGGTTTGCAGAGTGTAACGACCCTTTTATGAAAAGGTGGGTCACACAAGATGTGTGGATATCACAAGTCGGTGTAATCACACAATGGTGTGGCTACACAGTTACAAGAATTCACAACGTGCAGGACTGCCACTAGTTATGTAACGGGGTTACACGAACCCTAATAACAGGGTGTATGTGTCACACGAGATGTGTATTATGTGACCACCCACCCAAACAAGATCCTGTATCGGACTAGGTAGCCAGTAGTTATGCATGTATTTGGATTTTACTATATATATAGTATATTTAGATTTTAAAATTGGAATAAAAAATGGGAGAATAAAAAAAATGCCCCAACTTTTGCCATATATAAAAAAAATATCCCAAC
>NW_020188258.1:1426144-1437937 GCF_900000015.1 Plasmopara halstedii
CCCCGCGGCCACTCAGAACTTAAACTAGCAATTGGTTCTGAACACGGAGTGCAACAACCTCCATTTCCAATGTATCCAAGCGCTATACCGTTGCCTGCAGCGATGCATTCGCCTGCTCCACGACTGGGAGTCGCTTCGACAGAGAGCGGTAGTCTTCAAGGCGAGGCAGCCGGCGCACGATGTGCTTTAAATCGTCAAGAGTGTCCGCACAGATCGGAAGTGTCGCTCCCACACGCACGCTCACTTCTTTGTGGCTCAACTGTAGGTTATACAGTGAGAAAAATTTTCGGTGCCGTTGCACCCATCGCTCAAAGAGCGCTTCGCCAGGGGCGAGCACTACAGGTATTGTCCGCATTGCGGGTACACGAGAGCCACCTCGTTAACACTCAGACGAGTGCAATACGCTTCCAACAAGTCTCTTGTGGAACCAAGAATCGAGCACGAAGAGCCTTCCGTTTGGCAAGCCCATCTTCCGTTCTGGCCGGGGGCCCGATGATGTGGACGCGTAACGATCGAGTTACAGCGTCCTTCGCTTCCAAAGTGGGATCCGCAGGGTGGAAGCCATATTCCATACGAGAGATAATGACCGACCGTGGATGGACGAGCTTCAGAGCCGCCTTATGGGCAGCTTCAAGCTGCCGCCCCTGTTCCCCGTCGAGGTCGTTAGTGATTACACCACATCCCTCAGTTGACGAGAAGTCAGGAAACAGACTTGGGGTCCGCAAGGCGCGAGCAGGGCTCGTATCACGCTGCTGGTGCAGCTCGCCTTCCTCGTCATCCCATACGGGAAAAGGGGTGTCAGACTCGTAGTCGACCGACCCTACATCCTCAGCGAGGTCGTTCGTCACTGATAGCGCATGCGGAGCGCGACGCTTATGCTCACTGAGCCTAAGATATACATCCCTCGGTGCTGCGGACGCACTGTCCGACGTTGCACCGAGTACGCGAGACTAAGTTGGGCTCTGCCCGTGCTCGCCGTCAGAACAGCGAGACTTGGAGATTTTGGTGTCATTAACGCAGGGCTCATTGAACACGGAAGTCGTTTCGATAAGTTGCAGTGTCTAGCGAACGCGCGAGCCTCGTTGAGGCAATACCTGTAAATGTTCTCAATCTTATCGGGGGAGGGTGAAACGGGATTACACGAACCCTGATAACAGGGGTGTGTGTCACACAAAATGTGCATGTTGTGACCACACCCAAACACGAATACGGTACGAAGCTAGGTAGCCAGTAGTTATGCATGTATTTAGATTTTATTATATATATTTTATATATTCAGTAAAATCTAAACTATTAAAAATTAGGATAAAAAAATAAAAATCAGTTTTGGAACTCAAACCGAAGAGTCAATCAGCCTTGGAAAGGCAATAATCACTCTTGGAGTAAGCGATTCGCGATCCGCTGATTCATACTTGGTTGTTGTAAAGAACGAAAGGTCGGCGACCCAAAGTACGTATTCTCAAACGCTAAGCTACGGCAGACCCGCTGCACAAGGCAAATAAACTCCTCCATTCAAAATAAAAACTTCATTTCTTTGTTTTATTTGCGGCAAAGCTGCCTATATCTAAATCTGTAGGTTTTCTTGAGTAAATGATACAGCCTAATTAACATGCATAACTACTGGCAGTCCAGCCACGTAGTGGCTTCTTGTTACGGTGTGTCCACACTATTGTGTGGTCCCACCATCTTGTGTGACTTATTCTTTATACCAGGGTACGTGTAACCCCGTTGCAAGTGTTCACCTTCCCTAAATTTTTATAATTTGGTAATTGTGTGCTTTGCACAGTTGCCGCATCAGTGAGTGTTGTTGCCTCGGCTGCAACGAGGCTGGTACACATCATGCACAGAAGTTGTGTGAGCAATCAGAGTCCGTATTGGCTGGTGCACAAAGAATCGTGGAGAAAACGTTTATCGGGTGCCGAGCCACGAGGCTCCCAAATCGCTCTCATACTTGCTTAAATACAATCAAAAGTGAACTTCTTAGCATTTATGCTTGCTAGTCTATTATATATATATCATTACTTTAATATGATATGATATGCCTTTATATAACACGTTACGTGAGCAGCCCACATATCCCAAACTTGTAAGCTCACCATGTTTCTATCAGATTTTCACCCTTGTCCGATTGACAACAGTATATTCTTAACGTCTACCATAGGAGACTACAGGCCTCGCTTCTCTTCTTCAGTGAAATGAGAACTCGTTTGAGCCCCAGACAAACGTTTTTCTCTAATACAGCACAATTTATTGAAAGCTAGATGTGCGCCTGCACCGATGTTTTCCTCCAGCCAAAGACAAATTGTGCACACTTTATGCACCATCGCTGCGTCACCAGCTCTTCTCACAATATTTGTTTAACTACATGGGCACAAAAAAGTCACAACACCATTAGAAAGAAACTGTTTGGTGAGGAAGGCGACGTAGGCTCTGATTGAATTTGTAAGTGATTTAACAAGTCCCAATACGATACCCGAGTCATTACCATTCACCAGAGTTTTGAAGGCCAAGGATCTCTGCACATTCTACCAAAACTTAGTGAAAGGTGCGTACACAGCTTAAATCGAGTGGTGCCAAGTATGTTCACGACAGTGTCAAGCTCACTACAAACGAGCTAAACCTGGTTGTGCGAGCCAAGCTTGCTCGTTTGTATTGCAAAAGTTACGGTGACGTTTAACGAGGTCGCTTCCGACTAGTCATGAATATGTATTTAATTTACTCGATCTGTGTGTGTACATCCGGTTTAATCGAAAAGCAGAACGTAAAATGAGAGCTTCATTATGGAGCAGTTTTCGTCATCGTGGATCTCAACTCCTATGTGGTGCTGAATCAGCAGCGGTTAATACAATCAGTGTCCGCAATGAACTCTACTCCTGGGATTATGGTGAAGAGGCAGTTTTAAAACATGCATGACTCAATACAAGCAGTTGATAAAGAAGGAGAACTGCCATGCTAATTTTGCGGCTCAACAAGTCAGCATCAATCAAACGGACGCATGACTAGAACGTCTTTTAAACTTGACTCGCAAAGAACCAAGCGTGACGTCAACGTACTCGTTCTCACCTCTTGTTGTGCTTAAAGTAGCCAGACTTTGCTCTTGATCATGCTAATAGAGCTATCAACCGAGTAACTTGCCTAAAGCAAGGATGACCTTTCAATCGGTTGAAAACGACGCGCTGCCCTGCGCGATACTTTCTTTTGCCATGAGATGGTAAGAAAAGTGTGTGCGTAGTTGTGAGTGTGATCCACACAGGATATTTCTGTCGAATATATGAGACTCAAGGGCTGGTACGCTATCTGAATGAGAATAACATTTTTACTTTTCCGGGTACGACTTTCTCCCTGTGGGCACGATTTGTCTGGCATTTAAGTGGTTTTTGTCTAAGTTGTCAAGTTTGGCAGTATTAGAATGACCATCACTTGGCAAATTGACTTTCTCCAAGAGTATCGATATACGTCAGGTGCAGTAATGTGTCGTTTATCAAACATAATTTTTTAATTGCGTCATAGAGCCGATTAGCTCGAGTTACTCCCAGCGGCGCGAGGGGATCACTTCTAGAGCAAAAGGTGGGCCTGCCACCGAAATGATTGCGATGATGCTTTGTTTACAACCGAAAGCTTAGCACCCAAGGGATAAATACGAACCGGGATTTAGAATGCACACAAAAAACATTGCATGCGTGAGCATTCCCTTTTTTGAGTATAGTTCAGTATCCTCAATTTATGACCGTAAGGAGTGTAATGCACCAAGAACCGGGCTTTGCCTTTATAGCTGCAGTAAGTGTCGATTTACAGCCCTAAATAAAACCTTCTCACTCTCACTCAAAGAAAATGTGGAACTCACAACTTTCAGTTTAGCATCACGATGCCAAACCA
This sequence comes from Plasmopara halstedii, assembly GCF_900000015.1. Lineage (NCBI taxonomy): Eukaryota > Oomycota > Peronosporomycetes > Peronosporales > Peronosporaceae > Plasmopara > Plasmopara halstedii. The sequence continues at coordinate 1,430,021 of NW_020188258.1, forward strand.
TTTCAGCGAGTCACCTTAACTTATGAGTTAGTGCAAGCATTGACATCAGCAGCATGACTAACATTCTGTTTTATAAATGCCGTTTGACTAGCGCGAAATTACGTGTAAAGTAAGCAACTCAACTGGTGCTGGTCTTTCATTTCCATACGTCCTTCTCTGGTTGTGCGGTGTGAAAATCCATCAATACTGTCAATTAAATGCGACAGATTTAGTGCACGAGTTTGGACAATATTCGAACCAAGTAAGATATCAGGTTTGCTTCTGACCATCGACGCACCCAGACACTACATTGAGATCAAATATATTAGGCAGCAGAGCAATGTGACACGTTGCTATTCAGTCGCCAAGCGCTTGACTGATTGGTAACAGGTGCAATAAAAACGAGAATCTGATAGCCCAACCGCATCAAAGGCGCCTACAAGTTGACGACCGAAAGGACCAAAAGCCACCTCTTTAACTTCTGCTATGTGCCGATTTCAATAGTACCTTCGCAAAAAGATAACACAGGACTGTACTGCACTCACCACAACCAGACTGTACGATTGTCTTGGTGGTTGGAGGCCGTTATGCAGCATCGGACGCACGGATCACAAAGTTTATCACAATACGACTATGGACAAATATATTGTTAATGTAGGTCTGTGCAAGCATGGTGCATCCAAAACAGCTGCCTGGTCATAAGGCGGTGCGTTCGATGGTCCTTTCTTTGTATTGTATAGGAGTTACACGTACCTTTGTAAGAAAGGGCGGATCTTACATATAGTGCGGCCATACATAGGTGTGTATAACTCAAGTTAGTGTACTCATACAGAGGTGTCGCTACGCCGTAACAAGAAGCCACCATGGCAGGATTGCCAGTAGTAATGCATACTACTATATTAATTAGGTTTTGCTATATGAGCTAAGTATTACTATATTTATCAGGAAAACCTAGGGTTTTGGTTTTTTTTTATTGACGGCTTTGCCACAAATCAAACAATTAAATACAGTTTCGATTTTGAACACAAGTGTCTTTTGCCTTGCCTAAGGTTGTAGTACTTGGTGATAGCGGATTGCGTCCGCTACATTCGTACTGGTTCTTGGAAAGAACGGAAGGTCGGTGACCTTTGCTTAGCTCCCTCTACGCAAAGACTCCCGGAGAGGGTGACGTTATCACCTTCATAAATGTTATTCGAGCGAGTGCGGCTCGCACCGAGACATTCTGAGGAAGCGATGGATGTCGCATCAAATGCGGGGTGGGACTTCCGTTCTGCAAAATCAGTCAGGAATCTAGAAATGATGCCTCTGTGAGCGCGCTAGAGGCGATGGACCTCAGCTATGCTAAAGATGAACTAGTTTTTAGCTGCTAAGCAGCTCCGCGGTAGTCGCAGATATCTCGTCAGCGGTAGTACTGAACCTCGGGTGCCTCAGCAGCATGAACGAATCATCAACCACTGAAAAGGCTGTCGTTGAAGGTAACACAGTCATTCATAGTGGTGCTTTCACGTCGACAATCTAAATCATGAGCTGGATGAGATTGGGATCGTAATTGACCTACAAATAAGACTGCCTGCTCGTCATAGTCTTAAAACACCCTTGGCATGCCCTTTGTAAATAAGCTGTCTGCTCGTTGGCTACATACATAATGGACGAGTTCACGCGGATGTCAGAGATGTAATTTTTTGACTCGTGAGTTCATGGTCACTCGTTCGTTAGCTTCCAATAAATAGATAACCAATTGGTAAGACATGGCGTGTATTATCATCGCAAAGTGAATGTAAATTTTCCTAATTGAACGTAAGATATGGATATCAGGATGATATCCTTCCGAAAAGAATGTTATCAAAATTATAAAGTTGTTCCCATGATGTGGTTTTACTATTATTACTTAAGAGGAACAACGGTTCAAGTTGCTGTAGAGCCAATTGTGCATGGGTTTCAGCATATCAAATCACTTCATAAACAAGTACAAACAAATGTATCATTGCAGAACTTTAATTAGTGCACCGAGAGATGAGAAATATTTAGCTGCATTACAACTCGCATGCATCGCCCGCTACTTTCCAACAGAACCCAGCACTGGATACAATGTCACGTCTCTATCGGCGCCTTCTTTTCGCCAAAACTATAGAAATAGGCAAACGCCACTTGATACTAGATTCAAGAGGGGAATTCCCTCGCTATCAAGGGCGCGTCAGATCTGATCCTGCAATTATCCAGAAAGGTCTTCCTTCTTGGCAATAATCTGCTCGGTTCCGCAAGCCTTCAAAACGGTCACCACAAGCTGCTTGCCGTCGTCAAAGTCCGCGCGAATTTCGTCAGCAAAAGTGTCAGGAAAGGTAGGCAGCTTGATGTCCTCACGAGTATCACCAGAGTCGTCCATAAGCGAGCAAAAATCATCGTCCGTAATGTCAAGCAACGTGTACTCAGCACGCGACACGAATGGTACCGACGTAGTGTGCGTGGAAGGAACAATATCCTCGTACTTCTTGTTGGTAAATATGTCAAGAGCCGTAAAGTTGCATTTTGCGTGGCCATGCTTACCCGTCTTGGACGTGGACACGTTCACGACCTTGCATGGGTGGCCCTTGATCATGATAAAGCCACCCTTACGGATCTGACCAGCTTCGCAAGGGTATGTCTCTGACGCCCCAGCATCGGTCGAGTGAAATGTGAAATCATGCTCCTCTTCAGCCATTGTAAGAATTGATATCGAGCTGCAAATGATTTACGCACACGATTAGTCAATCTGATGGATAATTAATATCTAATATAGGAAAGCTGCGTGCAATTTTATGATGTGTCTGCATAAAAAAGTATTGCGGCTATTCCTGCTGCATTTGCACAGCGAGAAAACGCTACACATTGCATCAGAATGGCGCTCGTACCTTGAGAAGGGGGGAAGCTTAACTGGATTCCAAACTGAGTGTGCTTTCGTAGCCAATTATCCTGCTAAATTTATTGGTACTGCCACACAAACCACAAAGCGCGCTTAGGTTTTGTTAAGTGCGCTGTAGATAATAAATTTTAGTGGTAACTCTTGGTTTAAAAACAGCTAGTGTCGCGGTCAACGTCATGCGGCATTGAAAGTCACCAAATGGTTTTAATGGTTTTACATTTGGCATCTTTAAGTGTCACCAGCAATCATCTCTTTCTTCCTTTCTCCGTTGCACTCGAGATCCAACATGGTGCTAACGATCACATATTTGTAGACAGTAGCCAGTCGGTGACATGATGACAGCGACTTGGTGACGTAGAGTGTATTTGAGTCAGATATTTTCTCTCCTCGCTAGAGAACAATGGCAGAACCCCACATGAAGACAGCGGGCGTTGCCCAATACATTCGCCATCAGGATGACGTACCAGCCAATGCCATCGCTCCTACGGAAGCCGTTGTGGCTGAGTTTAAGCAGCTTAAGATGCGACGCAAGTACCGTTACATTTTGTTTCGAATTGAAGCCGACAAGGTAGTTGTAGACGCGACGGCTCCATCTTCGGCTACGTTCTTAGACTTTTGCGCTGCGCTACCGGACTCAGACTGTCGCTATGCAGTGTATGATCACGAATTTCTCACAGCTGATGGCCGTAAGTCTAGCAAGCTTTATTTCTTAACGTGGATCCCGCAAAACTCTCATCCAGGCTTCAAGATGGCGTACACACACGCCAAGAGCGCTATCCAGAGTGTATGCGAAGGATGCTTTGAAGTCAGTGCAGTCATTAAGAAGGAGATTGCAGTAGGCATGAATATTTCGGATGGGAATGCTTCCGATTCGGACAGCGAGTTTGAGGACGATTAAGTCAAAGACACTTTTGTGTGGGTCAAATGACGATTAATTGAACATGAAGCAATTGTAGAAGTGAGTGATCTGCAACTGTTGCATAGTGATTACTTAGAAGACGTGGCTTTAAGGTGTTGGCGCTGTTTGTTACGCATTGCTAGCATTTGCTTCTTTAAAGCCCGTTCTGCTTCTAGATTCATGCGCTTGCGTTCCTTCTCTCGATGTTCCTGGGCTTCATGCTCAGCACGTTTGCGCTTTTCATTGCGTGCCTTCTCCACAGCACGTGTATGCTTAATATACACAAACCGCGTGTATTCATGAGTGAGCATGCGCAAGACTGCAACACCAGGTCCACTTCGGTGGACAAGAAAATCATGTGCAGTCTCTAATTTATTCAGAGCATACGCATCGTATGGCTGGACGAGACGTATCGCTTCGTTAAATAGGGCCTGCATGGCAGGTGTCACTAGCGAACTTTCTTTTAATATCGACGAGCGTGTGCTCGACGTAGGGGTCATGACAGGCTTAAGCGCTTCTTCAGCTTCCGGTTCATTTACAAAATCGCTTTTACTCTCCAGTTTCACAGGAAGAAGTGTTGCTGTTGCATCGGCTGTCGCTGAGCCCCTGTGTGCTGCTGTTTCAGGAGCTGTCAATGTTGCCTCAGTCTCAGCATTAACTGTTGATTGGATCGTGTCATTGACAGCTGAAGGCGCAGCAACAACATCGGTTGCAGAGCCACTTATGGCTGGTTTGCTCGCTGATACCACGTCTACTGCTGTGGAAGCTACTGTCGATGCTGTCGAGTCAGAGCCCGTGCGTGCTGGGATACCAGCTTGGCGAATAATGTTAGCTACACAAGCAAGCCACCTTATCGTGCGCTGAACATTGATTCGCTCCATTTTAGGAGGAGTTAGTACCGGTTGAGATGAAGAGTAGCTGCCATAGAGTTTTCCATCATTCGGTCTTGGTGGTTTGCGAGATGATGTTGATCCAGTGCCGTACGAATAGCCATGCTGACCTTTGGGGTTGATATAGCAGCCATTCTGCATGAACTTGCTCTCCTTTTTGTCAAACTCCAAATGCTTTGCTTCTTTGCGAGATGAAATAAGACCACGGGTATCAACCAAAGCACCACAGACGCCGCAAATGACATCATCGGTTATGCTAGGGAGACCCTTTGGCAACGTTATCTCTTTTCGGACACCATTTTGGACAACTGTTACCGCGCTTCGCTTCTTCTTGGTACTACTATTTCCCGCCACTGATGTCGATCGCTCGCGATCTCGGCCAGAAATCTGGCGTTTGGTGCATCTCCAATGCTGAACATGGGGAATGTCACCTTCAGAGCAATAAAACAGGTGCTGTCGCTCGTGGAAAGGGTCTAAGCACACGTCACAAGTGTATTGCTGACTTAATGGGCCAGGGTATTTCGCCACGTACCTCGGAGGATCGAAAGTCCGTTGCAAGCGTCGAAACAGCTTCTTATCATCAACTAAGTTTTTTGCAGGGGTCGGTGGCAGTCCGTAAACCTTTTCGAGTTGAGGCACGTGACTTAGAAAAAATTGAACCACTTGAAGATGTTTTACATTATAATTTGGCGGATCGCTCTTGCTGGTGCGCAGACTTTTGTGACAGTATCCAACCATCAATGCTGACAGATCACGCAGGATTGTTCCAGCACTAGTGTAATCCTGCAAATGCTTCGCTATTGTAGCAAATCGACGCATATCGTCACGGCCAACAAGTAACCGAACGGGGCGCGTAACTAGCTTCGCTAGTAAATCACCAATGTCTTCGGTGCAAGTGCGATGACGCTCACAGTACGCATGGAATTGCAACATGGGGCCAGTTCGAAGCTCGACATGACCATTGCCTTTATGTGCGCACATTGCGTGGAAGAACTGCCCGCAATGTACTCGTCGACATTGAATCCGGACACCACTATTGGAGTGACAGAAACAGCATTTCTCTGGAGACACGGGATCTCGCATATCGTTAATGTCAGGTACTGCCTCCTCAAGCTCTTCCACAAATGTCGTTTTTGTATCGTCAAAACCTCCATTCTCAATAGCCACATTTCCTTTCTTTAAGGACTCCGTTGATATTTCCTTTGCAGATTCCTTCCTGGGCGATTTCTTCACACGTTCGATCTTGCTTTCCTTGACAATATGCGCGGCTAGTCGGCGTGGATCCCAGTTAATGCAAAGCACATGGCCATAATCTTCCGGTTCTGCTGCCTCTTTGTCGAATTGCTTGATTTGCTTCCAGAATTCGTCATCATTATCTTTTTCTACCAATTTGATTGCATGATCACCACCTGATATCCCACAGTAAACGCACTTAATCACTCGTGGGTCCACTCCACGCCGACAAGCATCACAATTCCAGTGTAGGCTCACGTTCGGCAAGCTACTTTTTATCGTCTTCTCACCTCGAGGCAATGCGTCAGCGTAGCATTTCGTATGAATAGCGAGCTTGCAACTCCCACACACGCGCAATTTGTCCCCAAGCGAAGAACTATGATTGAGTTTACACTCCGAGCACCGTACATATTGATCAACGATCCCGCTTTCCTCCATCTTTACTGACTTTAAGGCATCTGACGGGTTGATCGGCGCGGCGAGTTGGGCGTCAGCTGCCGTGTCTTGATCACGCCGCAATCTCTCGTCCTCTACATTCTGCATTTTAACATCGGTTGCGAGATTAAACTTTGAAGTGCTCGTTACTTCTTCCAAAGAATCTATTGCTGCTAATGCTGTTCCTAGAGCGGCAGTTAGCGCATGAGCTGACCCCGTCTTCTTCGACGACATATGCAACTTGTGTCTTGTGTAAATATCAGCACAAAAGTAAAACGACATAAATTAAGCACTTGTAACATTGAGAAATTCACTTGAAAAGTGACATTTCATAATTCACTTTTCAAGGTAATTCGGAGACTCTCAGAATGTGCTACAAGACATACTTTTAGTAAGATTATGATATCGAACAAATGTGCGAAATTCACATTGCACCTTCGTGAAATTGTGAACATCGGAGTATTGGCTTTTATGATGATGACGGATCGTTGTGAAGAGAGGTCCGGAGTACATGTGCGCTGCGAGCCGACTGCCAAGTAGTCAAATCACTAGATGTATATTTAAGAACGACACCCCTTTTTAGGAGTCGTGTAAGCCATGTCAACCACGTGCTGTAGGGTTTTATTCATTACACTCTAACCCCGCTCTACCCGGCCCGGGGATTGGACCCTGGACCTCCCGGTTCTAAAGTGAACAGCATACCACTGCACCACAGGATCGGTGTAGTCACAAGAGTATAAGATATGGTAAAGCGTTTAGATAGCACTACTTTAATCGAATCAATCATATATAAATCACTGCTGAAATAGCTACAGTCACCAAGTGACTCTCAGTTCCGTTTCTGGGCTGAGCGTACAAACCCAACCTCTGTGCATTGATTAACGCGAACTATTTGGGTCGAAACTATCTCTTTGCAACGTGCAAGTAAATCGCTCTTGTTTGCATTGTAGTGAATCCCACGGCAAGTCGTGAGATGTCTGTATCCTGCGCGAGGATGGAACATGAATTGTTCAAATACCTTTCCTCGGAACAAGTAGACACGCTTGGCAAGCGATGATGACGGTAACTGGTAGTAGGCCAGATGCGGTAATCTCTCACCTGGAAGCATCCACCGTCAGTGACAATAAGCTGGTGAGGCACTTCAAGTTGGGCCGCAACCGAGCGCCGGTGAGATAGTAGATGCCAACTACCGTCAGGGCGTTTTTTTCAGGGTCCGATTGGGACTGTACAAATTATTTTCTTTAAACGAGGAAAGTGATGATGGCGATGAATTTGGCCATGCTTCAGACGAAGCAACAATGCGTCGCGCTTATGCTCTCCAAGCTAGAAGGTCGCGTGTGAGAATGAACTCTACAGGAGGAGATTTGAAGCTAAAGATTTCGCGGGTATTCGCATCACCTTCTCGGAAGTATAAGGTGCATTTGAAGTTCGTGTACGAGGGCAAACTCTAATCAACTATGTCCAGAAGCTCTGATCTTTTATTGCCGCAACAGCGTCTGGCCCTCTACCGAAGGCAGTAACGGATATCAACCACGCAAAGTTGTCTAAACGGGTACGGCTCGCGAACCGTCTACAGCAACTTT
>NW_020188258.1:1437947-1449861 GCF_900000015.1 Plasmopara halstedii
TCGAATAAGAATACGGTACGTGGCTGGGTAGCCAGTAGTTATGCACGTAATTAGATTTTACTCTATATATTTAGGAAAATCTATACATTTAAAATTAGGCGTCTTTGCCGCAGATGAACCAAATAAGTTTACATTTAAAACAGAAGAGTTTACTAGCATTGGAACAATGTTCTAACTACTTTTGGAGGTAGCGGGTTGCGATCCGCTACACTCGTACTGGTTCTTGTGCAAAAAGTAAGGTCGGTGACCTAAATTACGCTTCTCTAAGCGCAAAGCTGCGGCATCCCCGCTGCAACGCCACTGAATACGTGTGAATGACGCTATAAGGATTAGATCATGGTCACAATTACTGTTATGGTTGGACATATCCATTACAAACCTAATGGTAGTCGATTATTGGTCAAGATAAGTCAGGTAAAAAGTAATATTCTTAGAGCTAGCTCATAGTAGCGTGTTTAGGATCTTATATGTGTTTTAGTTCGCTTTTTGCCATCTTCTATACAAGTTTACACTTACCAATAGCATATATAGCAACAAATCCAACTATATGTGTTAGTTAAATACCATTACACTTTGCTGGAGCACACGCGCTTAAATCTTTGTGCATTTGTTAACGCCAATTCTTTAAGTCACATCTTACCGTGCATGGTATTCCAGCTGCACAAACAATCCGGATGGACACCGCAATGAGGTTGAGCCGGTACACTTCGCTCAAAAGCAGAACCAAAAACCTATCTTATAAGTAGACCACTTTTGCGTTTAATTTCAAGAGAGATCCAAATATAGATATGTGGCAGGTTAAAACTATACTAACTATTTGCCTTCACAATTTTCAACAGTAAGACTCTATGTATTGCCTAGTCTGAATTTAGCAGCCCACTTTTCCCGGACTTTTCCGTTACTGAGTCCCATCTTCCTAGTGTAAATTAGATGGTTCGTCATGGTTCTCACTTCGGCACATATAAGCCTCGTTCTTATTCTGAGGCACTATAGTGACAATAATGTAATGTGTGCGTACGCCATATACGTACCAAAGAGCTAAAAGTCATTAGTGCCAGAAGTAAGGTGTGACACAAAACTGCATTGCGTATGCAAAGTGAGTCTAAACTGAAACAAGAAATTTCAGATAGACCCATGGGTTATTAGTTACCAGCGTATAGTCATCAACTTGCATAGAAGCAAGTGCTACAGCAGGGCAAAGCAAAAGAAGGGGTCTGTACAGCCTGCAACGAGCCGCAGCAACAATTCAAAAAAGAAGATAACTTCAATGTCCAGCCCTTCTTTTAGTTGGAAAAAATACTGAATTAGCTTTCAGATGATCTATTTTCAATGGTTGACTAGAAATAACCAGAAGTTACTAGAGCTAACTGACAATTCAGACAAAATTAGCAAATTTGGCTTAATGTAATTGCTCTTCTTAGAAGTTAACGTGCTTGTTTTAATGAACGAGCTACTTTCTAGCTTTTAGCAAAATCTGCAGTGAAAGTACCAAGTAAATTTTACATTTCTGAAAACTTTGTAAATGTTAAGACAAGGATATTGTCACAAGACTAAGACAAATGTGTAAAGACTCCACAGTCCGTTACAATAATTGTATTGTTCCATATAGTGTTAGGGTAAGATTCGTGCCACCTGCCCCGCCTCATCTGCCAAGCGTCCACACTTGTACTCATGCCCCCCGTAAGTTTTTGTGTCCTTTCAGCGCAAACGTTCTTTTTGCGTCTCTTCGTACGTAACCATCTATACTTAACATAAAGGCAACTTCCGACCTTCCTACCTTCGAGCCAATTCGCAACGTCTCCAGCACGCTTCCGTGCGTCGTCTACCACGCTGAGACCTTTCACCATCGCACGTTCATGTCGGGTGAGTCGTCGCCGTCCGTGCCTTTACCATCCATTCCGGCTCATCCGCCGACGCATGCGTGCAAACCTAAACGTCAAAGCTTGTCGCGCTTCTTGCATCGCTCTCCGTATGGTGAGCGACGGTCGCGTGCTGTTGCGCCCGCAGACGGTAATCGTACGCAGTCTCTTGTCACGCGTAGGCGACGTGGCGCTGGTGGCAATGAACTTACAGCAAGGAGGCAAAGCAGCGTCGTGCACGTGCGTACACTCCAACGTTTCCGTCTAGCAGTTGGGGACTTTATGCGCCTGCTGAGTGTCGAACTCTTTTTCGTCATGATTGTTTTGTTCTACGGTGTGTTTGTCACAGTGCAGCTCACGATGGCCGATGATGCATTGGCGTCGTACAAACTTGCAATTGACGTGACTGACGTCACAGTCGGCTCCATATTGCTTATAGAAATCTTTTTAAAAGTGTTTGCATACGGTTTACACTTTTTAAGTGATGTATGGGCATTATTTGACGCACTTGTTATTGTTGTAAGCTTTGTCTTGGGAGTTCTGGCAGCAATGGGCACCACATCGTCGATTTTAGTCAAGATTTTACGATTACGCGTAATCTTACGAATACTTCGAGTTCTTGTCGTATTTGAGCGTGTTAAACAGCGATCGAAATTTATGAATCTCATGCACTTGAACAAAGGAGCGATTACATCACCAGTGGAGCATGTGCTGCGAGTTTTGAATGAATTAAGGTTCCATCCTGCTATTCGACCGTCGTTGCGAGATGGTTTGGATTTTGCGATTGACGTAATTAAAAATAATCGGCTTTACGATGCAAATGCAGAATTATTAGCAGTAGAAGGTGTCGATGACGATACACAAAATTGGTTGCGAGGTGAAATTTTACGAGGAAATGATATGAGCAAAGTATTGCCTGATACTTCAGCTGAAGATGAGATTAGTTCGAATCGAAAACGTCGTCGCTCATCTATTGGAAGTTCGAGCTCCGAGGAGGATGCAATGGATTCTCGTAGAAGCTCAGACGGGCGGGACGCCACCTCAATGTCTTCCCATCGACATTCTCATCAACGTTCCTTTTCTCACAGCAATCGCGGGACGACAATGCGAGACCTGTTGCCAGCAATGGATTCTCGATCCAATTTCGAACTGCAAAATCTTTTACAAAGTGTTAGCTCCTGGGACTTTGATGTCTTTCGAGTGCAAATTGTCTCGGGTGGGAATGCATTGAGTTACATTGGTCACCACCTCCTCCGTGACGCACCTTGCCAAGCTCTAAACATTGAAAGCACTTTACTTGTCAACTTTCTGCTTGAGATTCAAAGCGGATATATCGCCTCAAATCCGTATCATAATGCTATACATGCAGCCGATGTGATGCAAACGGTGCACTATTTCCTCATTCAACCGGAATTGCAGCCATTTTTACGTCCACTCGATCGTGCAATCTCACTCATTGCAGCCGGAGTACACGATTTTATGCATGATGGCTTTAACAATGGCTTCCACATTTCGACAGCATCTGAAGTTGCTTTACGATACAATGACCATGCCGTGCTTGAAAACTACCATGTGGCTCAATCTTTTTTAGTGATGAAGAATCCGGAGCGTAATGTGTTAGGACAACTATCGCCCGAGGATTTCAAGTATGCTCGGGATATGATTATCCAAATGGTTTTGGCAACTGACATGGCCAAACATTTCGAAGATGTTGCTTTATTTAAGACAAATATCTTGTCTGCTGCGCTTGACGAAGGTGCTGTGTTGGTGAGGAATGTTGGTGACAAGAAATTGCTGCTCAAGATGATTCTTCACACATGTGACGTGTCTAATCCAGCGAAAGAGCGTGAAACGATGTTGCGCTGGACTGACCGCGTTGTAGAAGAGTTTTTCGTGCAGGGTGATATGGAGAAACAACTTGGATTACCAGTATCGCCTTTTATGGACCGAGATACAATTGTGATTAAAAAAATGCAGGTGGGGTTTGCTGACTTCATTGTTTCGCCGCTTTTCAGTGTTTGGGCGCAAATACTCGTTAATTTGAATACAGTGGGATATCGCACTTTGCTCGCGAATCGTGAATTTTGGGCCTCGCTATCGGATGATTTTAAGCCACACATGATCAAGGACTTGATTCGAGATCTGCAAAAGCAGCGCGAGAATATAACGCAGGGCACGATCCCAGAGGAACCAATATCGCCTCGAACACGCCGTCATGTCTCTACTTTGCTGCTTGGGACTGACGATGGATGAAAGCGATCGTATAGAATAAAAAGCTGAAGATCGATAAATTGGCTAGAAAGGGATTAATTTGCTAACGCATAGTATTTATTGGCGACAGGATCATAGTAGCAGCGCAGAATTGGATCATACACTAGCTCTACAGACGAAGTCAAAGATGGCTGAGAATGAGACGATGACGTTTGCTCTGGTCGTTGAATGTTAGCCTTTAAAGTCGAGCGATGTAGACTACTTGAATCTGTGGAGCGACTTACCTGAGCATCCAGTTCGGCATTCCAATCTGTTGATTCAAGCAAACTTTGTAGTCGACGAGAAGACAATGACGACGAAACATCCGTCGAACGAGTCGGAGTTATATCGCGTACTTGATTGTTTCGAAAAGTTTGAGGCGACTTGATCATTGGAAACGCAATTGGCTTTATTGTCCGTGGGGACGCTGGAACATATTGTCGTTTACTAAATGCTGACTTCTCCTGAATTGTTGAATTGGCTATGATGTGGTCCTCTTTAATCTCATCTTCATTACGGCTATCAATGGAGTCGGCTTTGTCGACAAGATCCGCTGAAAACACGACAATATTGAGTGTCAATAATTAAAACTTAAAGCGAGTTAACAATATCAAACCAAACCAAAATCGAAGCTGGAATCTTTGTCATCAAGGTCTTTGTCATTGAGGTTTGCGTTCTCGAAATTAATTTTGTCTGTATAAGAATTAGCTGGGCTGAGTTCAATTGTAATGTTCTCTTCACATTTTGTGTTATGTCCATGATCTGCGCTGACACGAAGCTCGTTGGTTCTGTCAAAAATAATGATGATCCGTGATAGATATAAACGTATTTAAATTGCGTCACGTACAAGTCGATCGAAAGCCCATTCAAATCATCCTCGCTTTCGCCATCGCCTTGATTTTTTTCGATATATGATGCAGCATGCAAACTAGCTCCGTTTTTGGCTACGATACTTGGCGGACTACACGATGATTCTACCAATTGAATGCTGTCTCTAACCTTATTCATCTGATCAGCATCTTTTGATAGAGAACTTTGACTTATCTGATGGAAATACGTGCCATTTTCACCACTCGTTGATGGTTCTTGTAATGTGAGCTGTCTCTTAAGCCGTTTGGCTGCTAGGAGATTTAAGAGCTCCAGATCATCGTCGTCATCTTCATTTGTAAATTCGCATACATCCTGACTTTCAAGCTGAGTAACAGATTTGATGGTAAATTTATCTCGCTCTTCGTGGCCCAGTGAGGGCTTGCAATCTTGCAGTAAATCAAAATCAGACTGTTTCGCAGTAGATACACTTTGAGGCTCCATCAATCGTGGAAAAGCAAAGATTGATTTCTCGTTCAAGTCGCTAGCAGACATTTTTTCCTTGTCCTTGCTGTCTTGCGCCAGTGTAAAAGACGACGATGACTCATGTGCATTTGCTTCACGCAGTTCTCGTCGCCACGATACGCTTAGTTGAAGATCGTCATCTTCGTCATCTGACAGCAGACTCCTATCGATCATATCTTCATCTTGAAGCTGCTGAAGGTGCCACTCGCCACTGTGAATGGACGTATGACGAAGAAATAGTTTCTGGTCGCGTTGATCATTTTGTTCATCCTGCGCTTCTAATATTGCAATCTTCTGCTGAATTTCTCCTAAGATTGATTGACGTAGATTTTCAGGTTCAGTTTCAGAATGACAACGGCTAGTAGATGACGATTCGACTACATGAGAATGGCCATTACCGAACCGATGAAATTCATCTGCACTGCGACATTCTGGAGAAGTTGCAGCTAGGATCTCCTCTTCTTTCATCTCAAAGGATGATCGCTTGAAATCCTCAAACGACTTGTCTTTACGTTCCTTCTTCACAGAGCTTTCATCTACTTTGACAACTCGATTATGTTCACGCGATGAAAGTCCACGATCTCTTCGATAGCTCTCTCGTCGACTATTTGAGTCTTCATCAAAATTCAATTGCGGCTCTTGCATAGAATCTGTAGTCAGCGCACGCGAATGTGATTTAGTGCTATCCGTCTGTTGACGTGTGTGAACACTTTCCCTTCGTTGAACACTAGCTTTTCTACTGGTTTTCGCGGGGACGGCTAAGCCTTTGATTCTACCGACAGATGAAGCCGTTTCGGCGAAATAGAGCGTAATAACGGGTTGAAGGTCATTAGATCCATGCTTTTTTGCTGAAAAGCCAAACTGTCGTGGAATTTCTCGACTGTCAGCGTAACTATCAAATTGTGAGCCAATTGATGGAGTGGGAGCATCTTTCATGGTGAAAATGCGCTTGAGTCGGCAGGTTCCACTCACGCTTATTGACTCCAAAGAGCGATACTTTGTAGTTGGAAAATGCAATGCCGCTAACGTTTGAAGATCGAACACAAGGTTTACCCATTCATCTCGAGGCACGTCGGTTGTAGTCAGTGGCAATTGCACATGCAGCGTCGTTTGTACCAGCTCGCGAAAAGCTGACGCAATGACGAATCGACGACGCACTTTTTGAACATCAGCAAAGCACATTTCCACGGACAATGACCGCGTAAATGGCACGAAAAGCTGCAAAAGAACAAACCGTTGGGTCAATCCAAGAGAGCACGACGTCGTTTTAGGCAATTGCATTTTGGTTTCAGCATTGCCATCAAAAAGAAACACGTTGCCTTTGATCCCTTTGTCAAACGTTTTCGAAACTTTACCTTGAATCTTCCATGCAGCAGCTGGCGACTTGCCCTGCGCACTTAAGAGCTCAATAAAGTCACCACCTTGAAAATATGTCATTTCTAACTGAACAATGCTCTACAAATAGCAAGAAGCATGTCCGTTCACCACATCAAGTTTCCATTTAATTTGCTTAAGAAAAGAAAATAGGCTAGATTACAACCATGATGTATTTGTATCATCATGAGGACTTGAGACCATTGGCTTCGATCCTGGTTGTTGTACGTAGACATGGCTCTGAGTCTCAGACTCGCCTTCTAGTCTTGGACGGCGCTCTTGAGTCTGCCATCGCTGCACAAGGTTATGCACGTCTTTCATGAGAATTAATTGATTTGGAGACTGCTCTTTCAAAAACTCAAATACGCGACGACGTGTCGCTCCAGTTCGCCAGAGATGCTCTGCTCGTGCGAGCACTGCTGGGTCACGTACACGACGTACTTCAGAGTACTGTTGGTACAGTGCTTCCGATAATTCGTGATTATGCTCGGCCAAGTGTTTTGTAACAACGACACTCCAGTTGCTTGATCCATCCGTGCGCTGTAGAGTGGCACACACTTTTGCGGGGCATTCTGTGGCTCGAACATTGTGACTCAGACGTTGTCCACGCCCTCGACTTCGACGTTTCCAACCATGCGTGCAGAGAAAAGTTTTTGAGTACCAATCGTACTCTTCTGGCACTAAATGTGCTCGTGAGATGCCATGATCCCCTTCTTGTTCCGTCTCGCTTGCATCATCATTTCCACCTTCGCGCACCACAAGACCTCGACTAGCAGCCAATTGCCGAAGGCGAATGTTACGTGAGCGTACGGAATACGTCGTGCGCACGCGATATAGTTGAAATGTAGCAATAGAGTACGTATCTAAATATTTGTGAAATATATCCCAAGTTGGATATCGCCGCAATATTCGAGGTACACGCCAAATTGTGGCTCCACTCTCTGTCGTCACCTTTTCAATCTCGAGCTTCGAAGATGGCTGCCAGACTCCGTCAGTCTCTGCAAACATTTTCGCATCTTCATCAGAATTTACCAAAGTATCTGTGGATCCCATGGGCTCGCTAGCAGGGACAATTGTCACGTAGTTGCCACCTCCTGCAATTCGAAAACACGAGCACTGTGTAGCTTGATTATCAGTGAAACCCATTGTTCCATCATCCGTTCCAACTGACGATCCGTGAACCCGACATGCTCTAGAAATAACGCTTGAACCAGAAGGGGGTAATGTGCTCGTCACTGTCATTCCTGAATTGTTAAACAGCACAACATTGGCTGAATTTATGGCATTGGAAGCCACAGTGGCGCTATGTTGTCCAATATTTTCAGCATTCATGAATGCTGGTTGGGTATGTTGTTGTTGCACTTCGTGTTGCTGTTGTAGCAATCCTTGCTGTGAAGTTTGCGCTTGAGTAGGAAGGTAAGAGATAGTAGAGCTATACGGAAGCAGAACAACTGACGGGACGGTCTGCTGTGCAATCGAGGCGCTGGCAAGGGATGCTGGCACTCCACTCATGCCAAAACTCGTAGATTGATTAATACCAGACAAGCTTAAAAGATGTGCTTGGTTCACCGCTTCTGCCAACCCAGCTTCGAGCTGCATCGAGAGCACACTTTTAGGATGCAATTGACTTTCATTGGATTGAATATTTGGTCTATCCGCATCAGTAACCATGCCATCATGCTTCTGTAAGCTCGAGCTACCCGTTTTATGGGTCGTGACAATGCTGGTATTTGACGTATCAATCGCGAGAAGCTCTGGGTCATATATCCGACGGTTTTCACAATAGTGCTGGTACAATTCCCGAGACAAATTGTGGTTATGATCAACAATATGTTTTGTCACGACCACACGCCAGCAACTTTCTGACGTCACCTCTTTGCTCGCAGCCGACATAGCGTCCTTTTCCAGCATTGTGGATGGAGTCAGATGCTGAACGGTAGCACAGATCTTTACAGGACACGCAGTAGAGCGCACACCATGTGCGTTGCGTTTTCCTGTACCACGGTGCCGCTCCTTCCAGCCATGTGTGCACGTTAATGTCTTTGAGTACCATCTCCAAGATTCCGGAATCTTGCGTGTTGCATTGACTTCATCTAGCGGTGTATCCAAATCACTATCAGTGTCATTTTTGTCATCAATCTCCTCGCTTTTGCTTTTCATTTGAGCAATCTTTTTGTTTCGTCCTTTGACTGAGCTGGTCGTTCTAGTACGATAGAGCTGATACGTAGCGTTTGAGTAAATTCTAAGGCTTGCATGAAAATCATCCCAAGAGCTAAATATTGACTGGAGTCGAGGCACCCGCACGACGATTTCGCGCTGATTTAACGGTGAGGGTTGTGTCTCATCAACGTCTGTTTGTGTATCGACAACTCCAGATTGTGTCGAAATTGTTTGCAACTCTATCAATGAAGAAGGATCTGCACTGGATGTCGGTGGTACCGTAGTTGAATCATATGGCTGCTCATGCGATAGCATGCCAGCAAGTTCACCAAGAGGCTCGTGGTATGTAGCACCAGGATCGTCAATTTGGCGGCCTAATCGATGGTTATGTTCTACCACTTGACGATTGATGATAACACGCCAGTTCCCGTTGACATTGCGCTCCATCCTAGCCAGCAGCATAGCTGGACAAGGTCTATCGTCCTGCTCGCATTGTTGTGAGGCATTACTTCGCCCTCTGCGCTTCCAGCCATACGTGCAAATAAGCAGTTTCGAAAACCATTTGCACTCATCAGGAATCAAACGTGACTTTGGAGCGGCTGTGGTATAATTCACATAGCTTGCCACATCATGACCTTCGTCTACTGTTTTTGCAGCTATTGATGCAAGAATTTTGGCGTTCCGAGCAGCAACTGACACTGTCGATCGAGTGCGATAAATTTGAGATGTATCAAACGCGTATTGTGCAATGTAATCGTGAAATGTTTTCCAGCATGTATGTACCTTTACCGATACACGGGGTACACAGTAGCCGCCTCCATCCATTGCTGTCGAAGGTATCGTTCCTGGCGTCAAAATCATCGTACCCAAAGGCGGCATCGGTGTATTTGTAGCAGCTGAAGTCGTGCGCGGCTGGCTTTCGAAGCTGTTGTCGGAGTCCGGAATCCGTTGCATATTTGTTCGGCTGTCAATAACAACTCCAGTTGACGATGAATCTGGCACAGAATAGATTGATGAAACCTGTTGCTGGATGCCCTTAGAGAGGCCCGATCGCTGATAAGCCGGATCGATAAACGAGGAAAGGTTCGCATTTTCAAAATCGATAGATGGCTTTGCTGCAAGCAGGTCAGGGTCATAAATGCGCCGGTTTTCCGTGTAATATAGATACAACTCTTTTGACAATTGATGGTTGTGAGTCCGTACATGCTTCGTCACCACCACTTTCCAATCGTCAGGACCACTTCCACGATGCTGCAAAGTCACGCACATTTTCGCTGGGCAACTGGTCGAGCGCACTACTCCCGAACCACGCTTTCCTGTACCACGATAGCGATTTTTCCATCCGTGCGTACACTTAAGCGATTTGGAATACCATTGATAACGTTCTGGGATTAGAGTTTTCTCACCAGCAAGATCCATCTCGTGGTTACTTGAGATCATACCGAGTTCGATCCTCGCCCTCTTGAACGTACCGACTTTAGGAGTAAGACTTCCTTTTCCGGAACTTTCTTGAATCTTGATATTACGGCGTTTCACGGATGTGGTAGAGCGAATGACATAAAGTTGGTACGAATTCTTCCCGTAAATTTTCAACGCTTCATCCAATGCCTCCCATGAGTCATGAACCGTCTCAAACTCTGGTGCGACTACCAATTGCGTCGTCAATGAAGCTGACACGGCCATGTTGCCACTTCGGTGTTGGATAGGTACACTTAAACCGTCCATCTGGCTTGTTATTGTCGTGGATTCTTGAGCTTCCGGTATCGTGTTTGGGTCTAGGAGTGGAACATTGCTAGCTATAGTGGTAGAACCAATGCAGTCTGATAAAGCGGTACATGTGACTTGAATTGGGATCTCGTCAGGAGCATTAACAGTTGTCTCGTTATTATTACACTGAACAGAGAAATTCTTGTCTGCCAAGCCTCTCTTGGTCGCCATTTATTTCTATCAGTAGCACTAGATTAGTGGACGCATGAGAGGAGCGAACATGTTTAGAGCTGCGTTTTGACCTGCTTCGACTGGCGCAAATCGGTGCCACAATTTGGCACACGTGTCCACTCGGGTGTGCGACTTGTGGGGGTTGTGTGGCGTCTAAGCGCTGGAACCACAAAAAAAATACCCACAGCTGATATGGTCGTAGTTGTGCAAAAATCGTGTTTTGAAAGGGTCAAAACAATAATAATTGTAATAATATTCACAGACAAAAGCAGCGCAGGAATTTTGACAAACTTAACTGAAAATGCTCTTAAATCTAATTCCGCCCAATAGTGTTTCTAGAATACTGACACGTGATCAATCAGGAAGCATTCTGCGTAGGCAAGTCGTGGTTGTTACTCCACCGAGGGGCTCGCCGCACTTTGCGCAAAAATGATCTCTTACAGCTCCATGAATTGGATACGATGGGTCTGCAAATTGCAAATTTATCAGACTGATGTCCTTAGTTATGGCCCTTCCTTGATACGCGACGCATCGACGTCCGCCACATTCATTGCCTTTCTGGTCCTGCTTACAAACCCCACTTGAGATGATTGTCACTACGTTTTCCAAAATCTACAGCATTCAAGACCCTTCAAAAGCCACTTTTGTTGGGCCTTTTCCACGCCTGTGAATTCCACTATGCAGTATCAGGTCGAGTAGAAGACTCAAACTGCAGCGGGGCTGTCGTAGCTTAGCACTTAAAGAAGCGTACTTTAGGTTACCGACCTTTCGTTCTTTACAAGAACCAAGTATGATTAGCGGATCGCAATCCGCTTTTATCAAGAGTGATTATTTCCTTCCCAAGGCTAATCGACTCTTTGGTTTAAATTCCAACTGATTTTTATTTGTTTTTTATTCTAATTTTAAAAGTTTAGATTTTCCTAAATATACTTAATAGATATAATAAAATCTAAATACATGCATAACTACTGGCTACCTAGCCACATACCGTATTCTTGTTT
>NW_020188258.1:1449871-1451852 GCF_900000015.1 Plasmopara halstedii
TACTCCTTCTCCCGGGTGGAATGACGAGGAAGGCGAGCCACGTTAGCGGCGTAAGACGAGCCCTGCTCGCGCCTTGCGGACCCCATGTCCGTTTCCTGCCCTCTCATCACCTGAGGGACGTGGTGTCATCACCAATGACCGCGACGAGACACAGAGGCGGCAGCTTAAAGCTGCCCGTAAGGCGGCTCTGATGCGCGCCTATCCACTGTCAGACATTGACTCTCGTGTGGAATATGGCTTCCGCCCGGCGGTTCCCGCTGTTGAAGCAAAGAACGCGGTAACTCGATCGTTACGCATCCACATCAACGGGCCCCCGGCCATTACGGAAGCTGGGCTTGCCGAACGGAAAGCTCTTCGAGCTCGTTTCTTGGTCCCAAAGGAAAATTTCGTAGGACGTTTATCGCACTCGTCTGAGTGCTCAACGAGGTGGCTCTCGTGTACCCCCAATGCGGACGAGACCTGTAGTGCTCGCTCCTGGCAAAAGCGCTACAGATGACAAGGTGCACTTTGAGCGATGGGTGCAACGGCACCAAAAACTTTCCTCACTGTATGCCTTATGATGAACCACAAGGAAGTGGACGTGCGTTTGGAGCGACACATCCGATTTGAGTTTGCCACACCCAAAGCACGCCGTCGACTCCCCTCGGATTGTCGCCCTGCGACGTATGGGTCAACTTCTAACGCTCCCGCGAGCTCTGTGTCTGCGACCGCAACCCGCTTGAGCTCAGCTCATGGCTCTTCTACTTCCCTGGCTATTGCCGGGAAGTCGCGAGGCGTCTGATGACGCGGGACGTCCTGATAGTTCCGATCAAGGCGACTGGGCAATCTTGCCGAGGTGGCGCCTCAAACTCCCACAAGTTTTCAAAGTCGGGACACCCCCGCCACTTCATAAGATATTGGGTCTGACCCTGGTGACGACGTCGTCCAGCAAGACGTTCCACGTGATAGTGGACGTCACCGTTCTTATCGAGAAGAGTCGGTGGCGGGTGGTGACGAAGATTCGACCGCCGCCCGGTGACTCGTGATGCTCTACGAGCCCTTGAGAACGAGGTCCGTCGTGATCGACGCTCCGCTGAGCGTCATGCTGAAGTGGCATATCGCTGTGCGGACGCTCGTGACGATTTAAAGTACGTCGTGCGCCAGATACATCACCTTGAGGACTACCGCGCTCTGTTGGAGCGACTCCTAGCCGTGGAGCAGGCAAATGCGTCATTGCATCCGACGGTGGAGCGCTTGGCGCCATTAGAAATGGAGGTTGTTGCACTCCGTGCTCAGATCCAATGCTGGTTCAGCTTCTGGGTGGCCCAGGACCCGTGGGATCCATTCCGGAGCCAACGCTTCCGCTTAACTAGCGCCGGATCCCAGTACAGCATGAGCAAACCCACGTAAAACACCGGGTGGGTGCGCATCCATTTCGGAAGGTTCAGCGTATACGCCAGGCCCCGTTTGGCCACAACCTTAAACGGTCCGATAAACCGTAAACCAAGCTTCGTCCTGAAGATAGCAGAGGCTGCATGTGTAGGCAGGTTTTAGAGTTTAAAGAAAACAGGACACCGACCTTAAAGCTTTCCACTTTGCCTATTCATTTTTCCTCTGCATATTCTTTCTGCAGGTCTTGGCTTTCAGCCATCACATCGCGAGCGTGTCGTAGAACACTCAGTCTGGTAGACAAGAAGTCACCGACTTCTTTGCGGATGGAGAGGGGGCTGCCTTCAGCTAGCCGTTCAGCAATTCTACACCACCAACCCTGAGCCATTAAATGGCGGCGGTGAACCTGCCCGTTCACGTAGAACGGCGAGTAGCCGGTAGACGAATGCACTGCATTGTTCTGTGCAAAATCTACGAGTGGCAACATGGCGCTCCAGCGCCTCGGCGTCTCAGCACAGACGCTGCGGAGAACGTCTTCGACGACGCGATTCACCCTTTTGGTTTGACCATCGGTCTGCGGATGATCCGCTGTCGACATATCCAACTTGGTGCC
>NW_020188258.1:1451862-1455000 GCF_900000015.1 Plasmopara halstedii
ATAACGTACAGAACCCAATCCGATCCAATCTGACCCACGGTTTAACAAAGTTCTTACTTTTTACGGCTAAAGAAATTTACTTTATAGAAACTCAAATAAATAAATCACTTCCAAAATTTACCTTCTCTTCCTCAAGGGTCTTCGGCCAAAGCAAAGACCTTTCGGCACTCTTCTTCAAGCCTGGCCTACGAATTAAACAATATAAAAATCGATGTTGTAGAAATGTAGCAAGAAGCATGGTCTTCTCAAACCGAAAGATGATATCCCGGGAGTATTGGTGAGCTATCCTTTCGCCTGGGCAAAATCGAAAGGCAGATAAAGCGTACATACGTCCAACCGACTTACACAAAACATGGACCTCACTTTTATCATGCATAGAATACCGAATATCGATCAGTTCCAAATCTATAACATTTTTGACAACACCAAAATATAAAAACAAGGTTGTGCAAAAAGTAGAAAAAATATAATGTTTGCACACCGGGGATCGGCCTCTGGTCTGGTTTGTCAAATTTCGCTATCCTTAATGCCTAGACTGTATGGTAATGGTAAGGTAGAAAACATAAGCAAATATAACCAATATGAAGACGCCAACCACGTTACAACTAGCGTATAAACGAATTAGCAACATAAACCAAACAAGTATGTCGTCATTTTCATCAAGCATAGAGTGTTGATCATCGATTCATTCGTAATTCATCTTTTTTAAAAAATCAGGTATTGGTAGAATAAACAAGTTCAGATAAAACACGGCAAGAAAAACGATGTTTTACACCGGGACATGAACTTGGACTTGCCAAGTCGAACCTTGCTACCGTTTTGCATAAACTCAATGAGAAGTCAAGCAGAAGCAAACATTTACACAATTAAAGACACCACACCCGCGCAAATAAAATAACCAGCTGATATATGCATTAACACGCATCTCAAACAACACATCATCAACATCAAACATAGAATTCGATTCCCATTTTTATAAATTACTTATTTATTTTTAGGGGTTGGCTACATCAAATGTCTAAGTATAGTAGCTCAAATAAGGCATACCGACGCTTAACAGGGTTGCTTGGAAAAGGCTTTTGAACCGATTTACCCTCTTGACAACCAGAACAAACTCTTGGCAACGTTCATCGATATAGAAGAAGCGTCTTTCATCCTTCCAGTAGCTATTATCTTGCGAAGAACATCGTTTGGTGCGTGGACCATACGCGCATGAAGATCAATCTTATAACCATGCTAAGAAATCGCTGTGAAGTCCTAAGCCAAAAATGACCATCAACCAGGTCAGCTATCGCCACCACCTTCTTTGTTCTCTTGAACTGCGATGTTCATGCTAGCTCCATCAAACATTACTTGAAAGCAACCTGTTTTTTGATCTTCGGAACGTACAGCAGTTCCTTGAATATTTTTAGAACGTAAAGCGCGTCCTTGATCTTGATATCGCGTATGTTTGTTGGGTAGAACCACTTGTTCGATTATAGTACCCACACCCATGATAGCAGCTTTGTTTCCGTCGGCTACCGAAGGGCTCACCACGGTCCTGCACATCCAGGGTTGCAAACTTTGACTTATCGTAGCAAATGTGGTGAGAAGCACCACTCTCAGTGGCCCACATACCCGGCATTTCTTTACCAGACGATAAATTGCAATTCCAGGGATACTGCAAACGAGATTCGATTGTAAGAGTTGTCGTTATTGAGCTGATATTGTACGTTGCTAGCTTCGCGTCCAGGACGATGCGCGCTGCGTCGGGCTCCTCGAATATTGCCCTTTTGCTTGGATCAGCATCGTCCTACCGTATGCCCCAATTTACCGCAATCAGCGCGCTGGCGGGACTCTTTTACGGCGCCGAACGTCCTGCGTCCGTAGCTCTGCACTGCTCATCTCCAAGTTTATTACGACGTTCCCGGAGCTCTGCTCTGCTCATCTCTAAGTTTATCACGACGTTCCCGTAGCTCTTTGGTAGACTTTGAAGTAGACAAATTGCGACGTCCTCATCCTCCATCTCTTGGCGCTAATATTGAGTACTTCGTTCCAATGATGATAGATGTTGTCGCCTTCCGCCATCTCCATGCTGAATAGTTGACGCTTCAAGTAAATGCGTCCAGCCTTCTGTGATCTACCGTAAAGCATCTAGATTAAAATCTAGGCAGCATAGGCTTCTTCGCAGCCGTCTACCACATGATGATTGTCCGCATCCATATGCAGTAAGAGCAGGCCGAATTCAATGCTGCTGGTTTTGACGTGCTCGTCCACCAGTAAACAACGAAGTCGCATCTCGGTTGACCACGTGCCGCACCGACTTTGCGCGGAATACGCCACGCATGTAACGGCTCCACGTGGCATATTTGCCCCGCTAAATTTGTCGACAAGTAACTGCGTCGAGTTACCTTGCGTTGAGGACATGGTTGTTGCGTTTATTAGTATACTGAGGCTGCAGACGAGAGCTGAAAGATCTTTGCTTTGGGCAAAGACACTTGAGGGAAAAAAAATAAATTTGAAAGTGCTTGATAAATCTTTGGGTTTACATACCGTAACTACTTTTGACCGAAAAAAACTATATTAATCTGCGGTTCAGATTGGACCGAATTAGATTGTGTTCATTATCTGATATCCATAATATATATCAATTTATTTTAAAGTACTCATTCCTCTCAATAATGATAAAATGGTTACAAATTTATGTAAACAACCTTCTAAAAAGGTTGAATCAATTACAAATATGGGGTTCGCATTCTATGTTTTGGGTTGATGGTGGGTTGACTGAGACGCGTGTTAATACGTATATGAGCTGTTTATAATATATGCGGAGAAGTGGTGTTATGTAATTAGTTTAGGTATCAAAATATGAGTCTTATGGTCCGTGTATAACCATTTCTCAAGATATTTGACAGTTAAAAAAAGTTTATAAATGGATTTTGATGTAAGGCTGAAACCTTAATATAACGCTTAATGAGATAAATGACCTCGATGAAGAGAAGACATGTCCTTGAGCACTTTGTCGGTATGTATTCAATACGGGTATATGAGATAAATGTTTTCTATTATGTTAAGCGTTAACTTTAAGTTTCAGCCTTACCTCAAAATCGATTTCTAAACTTCATTTTTAAATTGTCCAAACCGTTGAGCGATGGTTAT
>NW_020188258.1:1455010-1459517 GCF_900000015.1 Plasmopara halstedii
CTCGACTGTAAAATCTTCATGGTGTGATAACATTTGCGATTTTTTCCCAACACACGAAGTACAATAACCTCCATAATACTCTATAGAATAAACGTATACCGAAAGACTGGTCGAGGCCTTGTTAGCAGACCAATTATTATGGCACAGATCGAGAACGAGTTATTGTGGACAGGTCTCGATACATCAATTCCCTGAATCGTTTATGTGTCGGACTCGAAGCTATTAGATAAGTTTGAGCGAATAGAGTTATAAGGTTACTACAACGTGCCACCTGAAAACTCGATTCTTTTATGAATAATATATTTCCTTTCAGAGAGAATATAATTATTTAAGCTTGGTTTTATAGCTGACGCCGCGATTATTTTCGTCGTAGTCTTTTGATACGAGTTTTGCGTGTGTGCTGATAGTGCTTCTGCGCGTCTTTAATGCGCAGTTTGTTGGCGAGGAATTGTTCAGGTAAGTACGTCAACAGTAGTATATTTAAACTTTATATTTATCAGACGTAGGATTGACCACTTGCTAGTAGTCATTAGACAGCATAGAGTACATTATCCCAGCGATAAGCTTCACTGAATCCCGTGTACGTACGTACACGTTAGCTCGAGTTTCTCGTCCAGACTTCTCGAAAAATACGATTTCACAAAGTTCGTGGCAATGCTGTACACTTTCGTCAACCTCTAAACATCCGCGAGTGCTTGAGCAAGGCCCTGCTGTAATCATCTCGCTTTGCCAAACACGTTTGTCCGGCGCTGAAGCACAAATCAAAGTCTCCATCTCCGAGGACACGCTTCGCCTCAACTGTTTCTTCGGTTGGGATCTGAACATCTCCATTGAACAGCGCACAGACACTTGCAAGCTAGGGCACAATGAAGTTTGCTTCTTGACCAATCCCGACGTATCCAAAAGCTTCGAATAAGATTGGCTATATGCACAGCGTCGAGCTTCTTTTAAGGGATAGGCTTCGACGTCTGTTCAAACCTAGCAGCAGGCATGATATTGTTGATCTCCCAAACCCATGGAGCCAAAAAACTTCTTTTTTTTGTTCTTGTCGAAACCTCATTCAACTTGTCCCACCGTCTTTTGCGATCAAGATGCAGTGCTGTCTCAGGTTCCCGGCTTTCGAATTTCTCCCGGTCTACCACCACCAACACGTGAATGGCCTTCTTCGTCGGAGCGTCGCCGAACAAGTGACCAATCCCATCTGCCGAATCCATTTCCACGTTCGGCAGTGTCTTGACTTGCTCAGAAATGTCTCCACTTCGCATAGAATCACATCAGGTCTTTTGACTTCAGCCACGCGCTAACCCTCCGTCTTCGCCGGAAAGAGCTGCAGATTCTTTGTATCGACGTCCGTCAAGTCGTTCGAATTCTTCTCGTTTATTGCTTCATCCAAGTCATCTGCCGAGACGCTTTCGTCCACTCGCACCAAGCACGCGCTGCCCGCCACACCAACAATTCCACAAAAAAGCTTTAACATCTTTTTTCGAGCAGGCATAACAATTTCTAACGTACATAGCGGACATGATGGTGTGTGTCAAGCAATAATGAGACGCTGGTCCGAACTAAACCTTGAGGTCGACGTAATGCTCTATTGCATAGTTTGAATGCGGTCCACGGTGGCCCTAAAATTTAAAAGACGTGGCTCTCGCTATAAGGTGGATCAACGTCTGTTAAATCTCACCGGTTGAGCGATTTTTGCGATTAACCTAACATTGAAAAGACATTGCTTTCACTCCCAGGTGGTCGGAAGGTTGCGTCGTTTAAATAGCACATTGCCCGAAATAAGGCTTTAGCTGTTCTCGCTGGTAAATTACGGTAAGGAAAAAAACTGCCGGCGTACTTTTCTAAGACCCACTGCTACTAACACCAAGCTTAGTAATCCCAAATTTGATCAACGCCGTAGCAAGCATGGCACAAATCTTATAAGGGTGTATTTAGTACAACGAAAGTGCACCAACAAGCAGTATCTACGCCTTGAGAGCGTAGCGGCGCTTGGGGAAGTACGACTCCTTCTTCTGCTGCTTTAAAGTCTTGATCGACTTGTCGTGCTTAGAAAGCTGACGGCGAATAGCGCGCGTCTTCTTACGGCGCAAGTCTAGCGGTACGTGCTTCTTGTTGCCCAAAGCGGAGCGGAGTTTGGCCTTCTGGTTCTGGTTGTAGACAGTCAGTACACGGGCGATAGACTTGCGCACCACACGGATCTTGCTTAGCTTAGAAGCAGCACCACCAATAACCTTCGCGACGCGAAGCTGGGCTAGCTCCTGCTGGTAGTCGTCCAGCTGGCGAAGTAGCTCTGTCTTGCTTTTTGTACGAAGCTCATGCGCCTTGATCTGAGCTGCACCACCATCAATGTAGGAACGTTAGCACTTTATTAAATGTTTGGTGATGTGAATTAGTCGATCAGATGGACAGCGGGCAAGAAGGCAGGTGGCATTCACTAAAGTGATTAAGGTCAGATTCAGCGTCGTCGTGTACTTAAGCTGTCTTCGACTCGCTATGCAGCCGCTAAGTAACTTTGATCGTCTGCCTCTGCCCCTTCACGGATAAGCTCCCAGAACAATTGCAGCTGTCCGTCTTCGCGATTATCACGCTTACGATCAAAGTCTTACCCATTGTTTCCTAGTACCTCAAACTTCCCTTTTGCAAATAGTTCGATCGGTTGGTTATCGAATGACTGGTGCTGCTCAGAATCCTTCAAGCAACGTTCAGTCCACCGCCTCTAAGGTACTAGATCTGCACTAAGTACTGTTAAAGTGAGAAAGCCAGATTAACGGCAGTGGAGATTGCGAAAAAATTGTAGCAGGGACAGAAGCATTTGTCACCATACTTGCAACTAGAAAGTTGCAGGTAGCTCGAAGAATAGTCACTACACTTCAGCAAGCAGTAAATCGAGAAATAGCTGATATCCGCATACTAAAGACCACGCTGATTAAAAAGCTATCGGGACAGCACTACATTTACTCTACCATCTGCGTTTGAAAACTATTAGATCGCTTGCTGAATCAGCGTGCTCATATGTCGCGCAAAAGACAAATTTAATTGCATGACGACGTTTTTGGATAGCCGTCAAGGTTATCAAGCTCGCGGATGGGTGATAATTCAAAATTGTGATGTTTTGTCGCCGCTTTGATAGAAAAAAAATGGTTTAGACGAGCAATAAAAGCACAAAAGATCTCGTGAAAATCTCTAGCGTCAATTTTATGACCAGTCGACCAGGCTAGCAACATATTTTTAAGTTTTTGAAGTCATGTGTAGAAGGTGTCTTGAGTGCAAAGCTTCAAACGCGATTCAGTGAAGCCTCGAGTCCATCGGGCGAAATGTAGTGAGCATTGAAGAACATATAAAAGCGAGAAGGACTCGACTGCCGTTGTTCTGACAACTTTTGGCAACCCCCTGGAAATGGAGCCGTCTCATTTCTCAAGCTCTTCCACGCGCCTATCGTCATTAGACTCAAATTTTAGCGCAGAACGTAAATCTCAATGATAAGAGAATAAATGAACGGAAAGCGAAACAAAAACGTTTTGATAATTTAATAAGGTATCGATCGATATTGATTAAAGCAAGTGTGCAGATGTGAGCTTTTTATGGCACAGAGCTTGCAAGAATATCATGTGTATCCTTTGTCGAATGATTCACGTTTTATTAAAGTCGAGAAAGCAAAATGGATCATACCGACATTTGCGTGTATTGGATACCTAGACTTACTTTGGTTGGAAAAATACACGAAGGTTCTTTCGCGGTGAAGTTGTTTAATGTATCTATGAACAGCAAATTTAAGGTCTGTATAAATGTAAATAAACAAATAAATCAGCGTGTTGATACTGACTAGCTTTAAACTTGTTCCCAAGCATGTTACCTGAATTGCACTATCAAGGTTGAGCATATTAGTGGTTAACATTCCTGACACTTCAATGACAACTGCCAATGGCTTAAGAAGCCTCAAAAAAGGTACTATTGTTTTAATTCATTAATCTTAGAATATTTTGTGAATGAATAGATACAAAGTCGATCGTCAAATACTGATAAAATCATATATTCGAAGAATTATATAGGCAACAGTTTGCTCAGGACTATCTGAATACAATATCCACCCAATCAAATGGGGGTAGTCGCTTCCGTTTTAAGGTTGGTGGTAGAGAACGGGCAAGATGGGTCATATTAAAAACGTTTCGCGTCCAATCAACAAGAGATGAGTATCTTAACAGTACAATGGCTTGAGTAATACTTGACGCTTAACTACAAGGCTGATCCTAAGAAACCCTTTTACAATATTTATCCCATGGAATAACGCCTAGACGAGGGTGTTGAGGCCACTGCTTTCTACGAAAATATGGAGAATGTGCTTTAGACTCAAGCGAGTGGATTTAGGGTATATATTGCTCCTGGGTACGACCTTGTTAGAAGACGGATCTTGATGATACTCGCTACTTGCAGCGGGGCTGCCGTAGATTTGCGCTTGAGGAAGCATAATTTAGGTCACCGACCTTTCGTTCTTTACAAGAACCAA
>NW_020188258.1:1459527-1462184 GCF_900000015.1 Plasmopara halstedii
TGTGTAAGCGACGAAGCCACCGATACTGCTGGTACGCCGAAACCGACATGAGCCGGTAGTCAATGTGACTGGTTGCAAACGCATTAACGTCCGGCCATGATCCTTTCGCATCAAGAAAGTTAGCAAGGCACCAAAGCTTGAAGGTCGTTGCAATGTGTTGACGGAAGCTCCGTTGGGGTTCAGCAACCAAGCACAGACTTCGCCGCTGTCTCCCTGAGCTGTCGGTCCGAGGGGTGACTTCAAACTAAAAGTTCCTTTCAGCATGGAACCAGATCGGTTGGTTTAGCACATAGCCAAAACGGGCGAGAGGAACCAGGTCTCGCTCGATATGTAATTCCACACTTGATCCGATACCACAGACGCCAGACCTGTCGCCACCATTGGAACAGTACGTCCCATCGAAGCAATGCACCATGTCGCATGAGGCTAACAGCGAGGAAATCGAGAAATTTCCATGGGCCCCATGATGGCAGCACGAGTGACAGCACGAGTGACAAAACTGTAAATACTGGCGTGGTCCGATTACGTTGTGTCGAGGTCGACAAAGCGATGAATTGAAGCAGCACGTTGAGTTTCTGACGCTTGAGCGAGGCTTTGATGCTGGGTGTCGTCAGACCACCATCTGGGAGAGAACCATGGTCAGTGCAATCAGCAGGTGGCCTCCCAGGGTACGAGCGCGACGGAAACATTGAAGAAATCCCTCGTAAGAATGCCAGTCTAAGAACTCCACGATGGCGTCTTCGACTGGATCTTGACCGAAAAAGATGCCCAGGAACTTGACTGTCTCCCCACGTCAAAGCGTCCTGACGTCAGGGATACTTGGCGGGTTGGTTTTTCGATTTAGTGGCATAAGCACACATTTGTTAGGATTAAACTTGGCTTCAGAGCCGTCACAGTACAGCTGCACCAGGTCGGATATCGTGCTGGAGAGCAGCGTTGAATCATCGGCAAAGAAGACACTGGTGGTGATGTGATCTTCGGTGATGCAAACACCGTGCTCTTCATGTTGTCGGAGCAGATTCCCCAGCGGTTTGATGACCTAAGAAACAATAGCGCTGAAAGCGGGTCACCTTGTTTAGCCCCTCGTGTGGTAAAAAATTGGCGATTGGATGTGACCGTTGAGCAAGAGGTGTGCCTGTAGATTCGAGTAGAAAAGCTTCACTTAATCAGTGAGCGCACCACCGCAGACCATGCGGTCGAGCACCTGGAACATATAGTCCCAGTTGACCCGGTCGTACACCTTCTCGATGTCAATAAACATGGCATAGGCTTCCTCTTTGCGAGCAGTTACGAGATCCTGCAGATCCGCCATAAAGCGCACGTGATGATGAATAGGCCGACCTTGCACGAAAGTCTTCTGATCACCGTGTATAAGCTGAGGAAGAAAGGTTTGAAGGCGATAGGTCAGGACCTTCGACAGGGCTTTTACATCAATGCCAATGAGTGAGATTGGCCGGAAGTTGCCAGGATCATCTCTGAGGCCTTTCTTGTGTAACATGCACACAGCTGACTTGCGTTGGAAAGGGAGGAGCTCACCGCGTGACAGCTGAAAATTGAAAACTGTACTCAGGCATTTCCCAAAGTCCTTACCCGCGACGCGGTAGAAGCCAGCTGGAAGGCCATCCATGCCGGGCGCCGAGTTGGCTTTCATGTGCTTGAGCGCGTCGGTGAGTTCATCTCTAGAAATTGTGGCATTTAGCAAAGCTTGCTCTTCTGATGTAACACGCTTGTCAATCGTGTTCAGCAGCTCTCGTTGACTATCAGGATTTGCACTTGGAGGTGGTCCTGTAGAGCTGTTAGTATCACCCATGATAGCTTCCCAATGGGCTTTAAAACTTGCTGAGATATCAGCTGGGTTTCGCGAGATATTGCCTTCTTGGTTCGAACTTCTTCAATACTAACCCGCCTGAGTGATGGGTCGAGCGGACGGAAGAAGTACCTGGAAGACGCCTCAGCATTATGGACTTGGAAGTCAAAAGCCGAGTCTTGGTTATAGCAACGAGCCTGGGACATGCAGTCGCGGTACGTGTTCAGTGCAGCATGAAAGGCATCTTTAGAGATGGTGTCTCGTTCGATGTGGTATCTTGTCGCTGCTTGGTCTACCGAAGCTTGTGCGATCCTGATTGCAGCGTCGTTTTGGTTTCGTAGCTTACGTTGTAGAGCCTGGATCTGTCTCCTCATGGACCTCTTCCACTGTTCCCAGACCTTGCCCGGGATGGATGCAGCATTGAGATCTTTGAAAACTTGCTGGGCTTCGACACGAATGGCATCCACAACATCTAGGTAATCCAGGAGGTACGCCGGGAAACGCCAGTGGCCGTATCCATGAGATTAAGACATGGAGTGCAGGGTCACTGTATGTGCTAAGTGGTCATCTGTGCCCTTAGGCTCAAAATACGTCGCCGTACAGTGCGTTGCAGAAGTCTTCCGACAACAACGCGTAGTCAAGTCGGTTCTGGCGTGGCTGGGGGGCACTGTAAAATCGTTCATCTTGGTGATGGATGCACCAGGCATCAACAACACCCAACTAACCCAGCCAACTTATACTGGCGCTGCGTCCTGGGCGAGCGCATAAGCGGGGTTTGGAAGAGTCAAGACCAGGTTTGAGATGCGTATTTAAGTCACCAAGAACGATGTGTGTTGCAGTGTCTTCGAAA
>NW_020188258.1:1462194-1463096 GCF_900000015.1 Plasmopara halstedii
AGTGATCAAACCGCCAGATCGGTATGTTGTCTGTGAAGCATTGACCGCGCCAGGGTCACTGACGAATAGCTTGTGCTCGGGATTGAAGATTGAATTGGAAAAAATCAAGATGGCGGAAATCGCGAAGTTTAATTTCGTGGACGCAAGAAAGACTATATTTTGCGAGTAGGTGATCAATGAGTGGATGCTCATTTTTCTTGATCCCATTGGTGCTGACGGTCAACAAGCTGACATCTTGCCATGACATTTTGGGTGCATCTACGCGTAAAATCACCCTAGTAATTCAGCGCAAGCTTTCGGGTCGTAAAAATAAATTGGCCTTCAGCTTGCTGGAGCTGCAGCACTTCTGCATTCTCTGGGAAGAAGTGGTCGCATTCCCGAAGATACTCAAGGTCATTTAGCATATCTCCTTGCCATTGGATCTCTTTCAAGATTTTAAACAAGTGCATGACGATCTGTGAGCGAAGCAAGACCAACAACATATTGGGGTGCAGCAGACGTCTGTTGTGTGCTGGGATCCAAGGTTCTGACCATCCTGTCAGACGCTGAAGCCAATAAACCTTCTCAAAGATCATGGACGCCGTACACATCAACATCAGCTCAAAGATCGATAGTGCTCTGGTCGCACGCGTAATGATCGCTGTAGCCGAATTGTTCCATCAGGAGGCTACACTTCGAAATACATCATTACGTGTCTTGGGAACCTTGGTGCCGACATACTTGGCCCATTTGCGGGCAAACATGTTGGTGGCGGTTGGATCGGTCGCACTCAAAATATGATTGATCGTGTGGAGTTGAGCGATCTCGGTAATTTTGGGGCTAAACTCGCGCATTTGAAGTGGAGGCGCGGTGTTCAGGGCATGAGGCTTTGACGGAGCTCAATGTTGTCAGTGTGTCAGCGT
>NW_020188258.1:1463106-1463221 GCF_900000015.1 Plasmopara halstedii
CCAAGCTTAATCTGACTAAATGTGTGCTTCTGCCTACAAATCGAAAAACCTGCCAGCCAAGCATCCCTGGCGTCAGGACGCTTCGGCGTGGGGAGACGGTCAAGTTCCTGTTCAT
>NW_020188258.1:1463231-1495136 GCF_900000015.1 Plasmopara halstedii
AACTTTACACCAGAAAAAGCGCAAGGAAAAGTGCATAGGGAAAGATGCAAACGGTGAAGCGGACGCCAACATGGAATTACTTGAAAGTGATAATCATCAAAGGGTAGGTCTTTGGAAAGTGGGCTCACTTCTGCTCCTGCGCTTTTCATTGACCATGCGTGGCCTTTTATCCGCATACAGCAAGGTTTTGCTGACTCCGACTCAACATCGTCGAGGAGACGATATCGTGGTACCGTTAGCGCCGCATGCTCGAGCACTCGCTCGGATGACGACCCAAGTTTTAAAGGGTCATCTGCTCTACGTTTTGTCCGGAGATCGTGCAACTCAGATTGATTCTTTCGTACAGCAATATTATCTAACGTTTCTGTTGGAGACCATTTCCATTGTTCTCTTTGATGGAAAGAAAAAGCAAGCCAACACTCTGTTGCTCGTCGAGCTCTTGAAACCGATCGCTGATGTTACGGAGGTGCAAGTATTTGATAAAACTCGCCCAGCTCCCGGTGATGATGCAGTTTCAATTAAAAAAATCGGATTAGAAGAAGAAAACGACGGCAAAACAGTTGCTTTTGGTCCTAGGACCCGAATTGCAGCCTCAAATCTTATGGATGTTGTGATGAATGTTATTGAGAGATTTTTCACGGTGTTTCTTCAAGAAGAATATGATATGACTCGTGATTGCGGTGAGATTAAGTCTTCGCACATGGTGATGACATCCTTTCTCATTTCTGCAAGTTTATTGCAGAAGCTGTCCGATTTGGAAGCGCTGTCTGCTTCGCCGTTGACGGTAGCGTTGCTTACAAGTGATGAATCAAGCGAGTCAAAGGATGCGCTATTCGAACCGAAACAACTCATGATACAGCTGCATACAATGTGCGTTAGTGCATTGCTATCAATTTGGAAAAAACCGAAGTTCTCGTGCTCATCTGTGGAGTCATGGCTGACAAATATTGTTCCAATTGCTGTTACTATTCTTAAAAATCGCATTGATCGCGGCGATGATACAGCAAGAGATGGCGCCGCAGGTCATCGGCAAAATTCAGGCCTTACTCCTACCAGCTTAGACAGAAGTCATAGCATTGAGCCTTTCAATGAAGCGCTGTCTTTCCGAAGAGCAATCTTTACAGGTGCTCAAAGTGGTCGGACCCCCGAATCGGGCGAGAGTAGTCCCCCACAGCCATTTGTACCGGATCCCGAAATTGTAGACAACTTGATTTCAATGGGTTTTTCTCAAACACGAGTGGAGCTTGCGCTTCGTCAAGTTCAGGTGAATAACGTTGAGCTGGCTATGGAATGGATCCTAGGTCACCCAGAGAATGAAAGGGAGGCAGAAGACGATTCATTTCAGCGGGACAAGTCGATGAGTGAGGTCAGTGAACCTGTCGAGGCTGCTTCCTCTTTTAACAACGAAGCAACAGAAGGTAAAAAAAAGGAAGAAAACCTACAGGCGTTTTATAATTTATTGAGGGATAGCTTTGAAGCAGTGTGTTTTCAAATCCTACGAGTTCAGGCTTACAAAGTAAAAACAGAGGTAACAAAAGCTATTAAGGACTCTAAAATTTCGAGCCTTCAGCCAAGCCAAAATTCTGTTAAAGCGATCGCCGAGTTTCTCAGTTATTTATGCTCACGCTCAGACGAAGATTGTAAACTGGTGCTGGATCGTCTAAATTGTGCTATCTTGGATTACTTTCATGGAAACCAAGAAGAGGGAGATGAGTATTTGACAGTTTTAGCCCACCTTCTTGCGCTTGTACTTCGACTAAATCCGGGATCAGGGTCTCAATTGAAACTTCAATCACCTTCGTGCATCGACAATCTCGTTGCTTCGGTGTCGAACTTGGAAAGTAATGAGCTGAAGCCGTCTTGCACTCCTGTGCTATTAGTTTTCGACGCTTTGGTAGCAGGGATGGCAGCAGAGCAAGTCAAGGCTTCCAGGTCACTTTCTCCGGAGAAATCTCATGTGAGTGATGAAGCAAGCAACTGGAATAAACTAGAGAGCAAAAGCAAAGGCAACGGAATAGCAAATCAGGCCGAGGACACAGCATTTGAACTGCTCATCCTTACCACTTGCTTGAAAATCATAAAGCAAAGATCTTTAGTGGATTCAACCAATGACAGCAAGGCACTAATCCATGCAATCTGGCAACTTTTGTCGCACCTAACGCTCCGATATGATCTAGCATCGTACTTTTTTGCCCACGGTGGGCTTGATGCAGTGCTGGATATTCCGAACGACTGGTTCTTTGTCGGATATCCAGAAGTAACGTGTACATTGCTTTCGCAGATTTTAGAATCTCCTGAAATTCTGGAGCACAAGATGGAAGAAAAAATCCGGCAGGCGATTACCAAACTGTCGACACGGCTTGGCGCGCCAAGTCAAATGCGGATCACGCCACGTGCGTTGCTGGCAGAGGTCGCTTCATTTGCGGTTCGTAATGAATCTGTGCTTTTGAAAGCGTTGCAGAATTCAGTCTGGGTAAAGAAGAGTGAATCAGGTCGAACGTATATCGTGCCGAGGCCCAAAAAGACGGACAGCTGCGAAACAATATCAGGGCAGTCTGGGGATCAGCCTCAACCACCGTCGGATCAAAACGATGCAGCAAGGGCGGATAAAGCGTTGCATAAGCTGCCGAAAGATCATAAGCATCAGGCTCACATCATTGTGCACAAGGTGATTGGACGCATTCGGCGTTTGTGGGACGTCGAACAGCATATCATGGTGGACTTTGATGCGCAACAGATATTCAACACTTCGCCAGCGGAGACATGCGTTGGAGTGTACTTGCAGCTACTTGTTCATTTGATCACACATTTTCCTGCATGCGCGGCAGTGCTGGCGAAAGCAAAAGCTGATGCTGATTTGCGTGGAGAGCGAGGCAGCTTCGTTCGTTTCTTACTCTCCGAATGTTTGCCATCTCGTGAACTATGTCGGTTTGCTGCGGCCCGCAAATCATTGAGAGAGGATGGTTACTATGGAAACAGCAGACTCGGTGGGGGCGATGCAGATTTGCTAATTGCAGATGTTAAATCATTCGTTGACAGTCGTACCAGGATGCGCGTGTACAACGCTCACAGACTGCTTGTAGGTGTCGGTAGTCATTCGGGTGAAGGCTCGAAGTGCATCATCTCTGAGCTAGTAAATCTGCTCCAAGAATGGCCGCAGAGCATTACAGTAGATCTAGCTAGCGCGAACGACGACCCGAGCGTACGTGACGAACGTGCACTGACCTTATTGCACGCCTGGTCAGGCTTGATTATGAGTATTCTATGGCCCAAGGGGTCGTCAAAGGGATTCGCGTGGGATAAGGTCCTAGGAAAAGGTTTTAAGGGCAAACACTCGTTTGTGAACCTTCTAGCTGAGGCACTTTGCAAAATTGACTTAACCCACCATTTAGCACACGCGACCTGCACCATGACTTTGCGTCCATTATCTACGCTGACGCGGTCCTTTGTGACCCACCGAGTGAGGCGTCTACTTAAAAAGCGGAATCATAGGCCAACTGCCTCAGGTGACGCTGTTAGTAGTCAAAATCAGTCGGTAAGCGGTCGGGTATTAGTCGCCGTGACACCTTCTGCTGTAGCTTCGAATAGTACGGATACATTCTTTGGCCAAGGTGGCACGATGGAAGAAGATCTCGATATTCCAGGGGCGAATGATAGTGCGGAGTCTCGCTCTTGTCCTTTGCACGACCAGGATGATGATGATGTTTTCATGAGATCTCCGTTGTCTGCAGAAGGCGACCATGACATGCGTGCCGGAATCGAAAATGAGGATCACAGTGAAGACGAGCACAGCGACAGTAGTAGTGACTCTAATCATTCTACTGACGAAGGAGACGGGGATGAAGATGAGGAGGATGAGGAAGTCAATGATGAAGACGACGACGATGATGAAGATGATGAAGATGAAGACGATGAAGACGAAGATGATGATTTTGAAGGCGAAGACGAGGATGGAGCGCACCATCGTCTTCATGTTATTCGACGAACGGGTGGTCCTGGTCCGAATCGCTGTATCTCTTCCAGTCGTACATGGGGATCTCTGGATTCGGATCTTTCAAGTTTGGATGCACTTGATGAAGTGGACGAAGAGGAATATTCCTACTTGCACATACTCGATGATGAGGCTTTATTTACTGAAGAGCAACGACGTCGCTTTCGTTTTGCAACAGCTCAATCTGCTGCACCAGCTCGTAATGACGAGAGCTCAAGAAGCTCTGAGGACCGCCTCGTCGACTCCATGCGCGACGCGCTTGGCTTGTACGATGCTAGCGGTGGTTTTGGACTACACTCTACTCCTGATGGACAGACTCTCGTGCTAACTTTTGGAGATTTAGAAAACGACGAACGCGTAGACGGGGAAGCACAATTAGATATCGCTTCACGTAGAAATCGGTTAGGCAGTGGAGGAGGACTTGGATCATTTTTAGGAGTGCAAAACCGATTGGATGCTAGCAGGATGGCAAACTCACTTCTTCAGTATATTGAAGAGTTACCAGACATGCTCGATGACAGCTTACTTTTTGAATCAGATGACAACGGTGGGAGGAGTGATCGGACACGCCGTGAACGTCAGCCAGGGGGCCCAGGAGACCACCCAGAAATTAACGGTACGATGCACCCTATGCTGCGCATGAGTGGGCGTAGTGATCCACATTATTTGAACTCTCTTGAATTTCTGCACAATTCTGACCAATATTCGCTACCTCGCCATTCGACACTCCTGCGTGAGCTGCAAGACCTGACCGACCAGGTTCAGATGCAACCACCTCTGGCTGGCAGCCGATCTCGTTCGGCTTTGGGGCAAGAACCCTTGCAACGTGTCGGCTTAGGAAGTCGAGGACGACCTCCTAGTCGTATAAATCGTTTGTCTGCAGTTTCTAATCTACTAAGTGAGTTCTCCCTGGACATTCCAGCCTCGATATTGCCAGAGCGTAATCAGCGTCTCAGCTTACGACGAGGTGATCGCGATATATTTGGTAACTTTTTTGTCGGTGTCGACTTATCTCGTGGACTTACCAGCCGCAGCGGCAATATCATAGGACGTGCCGCATCGAGTTCTGCGATTTGGGGTCCGGGCGCAATGGGTAGAAGTGCAAATGCTCGATCGGTGGCTTCCAGACTCGAGCAACAGGTAACGCGCATCTGTGCCGATGATGGCGACCAAGCAGTTATCTCAGATTCTGGGCAAAGTCATGCAGAAGCATCAATTCAGGATGTTGATGGTGTCATGGAAGGTGGTAGTGGTGGAACCTTACGAAGTGGAGAGCGTACTCAAACTGATGGTCGAGCTTCTAATATAGCAGAAGCTTGTGACGTTCGCTTCAATACAATATCGAATAGAGATAGCATTGATAGATTCGAAACGGGTACAGATGCTGCTTCGGTGTTGGAACTTACAAGTACATTAGGAGAAACTTCATTATTACGGTCACCGCCTCTATCTGATGCTGATGTGGACATTGCAGACACCGAAAGCGTGTCAGTAAGCCAAGGGGCAGTCGTTGAATTACCATCAGCCGTGACCTCTTTACCAGGAAGTACTATCGAGAGTATGGCACCTCCTGCTCCAGTACCTTTTACCCTTCCGGGGACGTCTGCATCCCTCTCAACATCAGATGCCATGATGAATTTCACGCTGGACCTATCGGGATTCGGCGCGCTTCCTGCCCTCAGCGATAACACTAGCCACGGTGTGACTATTGAAGAAGAATCAAAGTCGGAGGAAATACCATTGACTGACTCGCAAGCATCTATTGCAGAAACTATGCCGCATGGGACGCCTGCCGCGCTGCCAGAACAACAAGGAGAGCAGCAACACTATCGATGCCCTGAAGGTATGGACGCTGAGGTATTTGCTTCATTGCCTTCGGACATGCAGGCGGAGATCATTGCGCAAAACACACCTGCAGTTGTTGGATCTGCAAGTGTGTTCAGCAATGCTGCAACGTCTGGAGGTGGGGGCGTTGGTTCGGAGAGTATGTCACAAATTGATCTGGATATGGCCAACTCCAGTTTTGATCGTGAGACACTAGAGGCATTGCCACCAGACATTCGTGCAGAAGTGCTAGAAAATGAACGTCGCGAGCGTGAAGCGGCTGCCCGTGCGGAAACAGCTGACACCTCACGCGCTCAAGAAATGGACAATGCTTCATTCGTGGCTTCCCTGGCTCCAGAATTGCGTGAGGAAATTCTGGTAACTTGTGACGAAGCGTTTTTGCAGACATTGCCATCTCAAGTCCGTGCTGAAGCCACGGTGCTGCGTGAACGCGCAGCCTTTCGCTCAACGTATCGCGACCGAAATCGTGGAACTGAAGAACGGAATGATGGTGGTGGTGATGCTGACATGGATGAACTTTTTAATCGCCCGACATTGCGACGTATGCTAAATTCTCACAGTTCTGAAAGAGGAAGAAGTCTTCGGCGGTCCCGCTTGTTCTACAATGAAATAGGTGGAGGGCGTCATGGCAGCCACGACATTCAACGTGTAGATGGCTACTCTCAAAGTCGCAAAGGCTTCTTGCAGATTGAAAAAGACGAAGAAGAGAAACCTGATGAGCGGATTTTCGACGACCGATGTGTACGTGGTGTCATTCGCCTAATATTTATGACTCAGTCAGTCATTCAGAATCGCGTGCTCCAACGGCTGCTTGCCAATATTTGTTTGTACCCGCTGACGCGCTCTTGCGTCCGACGTAACTTGCTGCGCATAATATCGCTACCTCTCTCACAACCTCTAGTTCCTGGTCAAGAGAAGGATGACGATGACGATGGAAGCGGCAACATTCAATTTCCTCCAAGCAGGATGTATGGCTGTGGCATTGATGGAATGCGTGTGATAACAGGATCCTCTATTCCTGCTGAATTAGTGAACCGCATGCTTCATGTTTTTGTGTCGCTAGCCAAGTACAATCCACGGTTTACGCTGGAAATGCTTAAACCTCATGGCATGCGTCGAAAATCGGATCAAGAAGTTGAGGCAGACAAAGTTCAGGCGACTCTGACTGATGAGTGTGGTGCAGCTGTTCTTGTCGACTTGTTGGCCTTGCCCGTCGTGTACCGCAATGGTACAAATTTGGATGCGTTGCTAGAATTGCTTGAGCTCCTTTTTTCACCTTTAGCGCGATTGCATCAGCCAGACGATGATGAAGAGAAGGCGGAAGGTGACGAAGGAGATGTTGTAACTCCGGAGTATGGAGACGAGTGGGTATCAGTCCCTATCGTGAAGCTTGATGAAGTGCGTATGAGTGAGATCGTGTCTGTGCTGTGCATGGATCTTTGTACTAATCAAATGCAGGAGCGCACTCTGGCGGTGCTAAAGCTGTTAAATCATGTAAACGCCAACAGCGAGCTTGGAATCCGTGCGATTGTACAGCATGCATGCAAACTATCTCATGTTGATCTTAATAAGGGAAGGAAAATGTCCGCTGATAGTGCTGGATATGAATCATCAGCTGTTTTACCTTCCGCCCAAGATGAGCTTAAACTCTTACGTTTGCTCCATTCTTTGTCGGATATCTGCAAGAGTACAGCAAATTTCGCTGAATGCTGTCAAACAATCGGCTTAGACCCACTGTGGGATGCACTGAGCCTATCGCTTACTAAAGCTCGTGCTTCGGGTGGTCTTGATGACCAGGACAATCTTGCTAATGGTTCTGTTACGATGAGAGCCTCATCAATGTCAGTGCCTTCGTTAACTGATGCAGGTGCAGCCACGGAAGATGCTGATGGAATGGTGATTGAGGGAAAGAGTGCAGGTGCTTCGTGCGCGATGGCTGCGCTGCTAGCAAGGTTCCTTCCTCTAGTTGAAGCATTCTTTGTGGTTAATGCTCGAGACGCAGCATCAATGTCGTTGCGTGTACCTGATTCTAATGAACGCGAAGAGACTATCGTGGCAGCACTGCGTGTTGGTGGATTTGATGGCACGGGAACCGGTGCTTTTGAAGAGAATAAAGATCAAAACACTTTCGTAAAGAGTACACTGAAACGCACTTCGTCGGCTCTATCCTCTTTATCTGAGGCAAGTGAAGCCATCAGACTAGCTAACTTCGTAGAGTCGAATCGCGTTCTTTTAAATCTTCTTGTGCGTGAGAAACCGGCACTTTTGGATAGCTCTCTGGCAGCTCTGATTAAAATTCCTCGCTGCCGAGCTTACCTGGCTTTCGATAACAAACGCACATATTTCCACAGCTCCATGAAGCGTCTTCGTCAAGCTGCATTGCGGAACCACGGCGGTGGTAGCTCCTCTGTACGAATTCCAGTACGTCGTGACCATATCTTTGAGGATTCGTATTATGCACTTCGAATGCGCAGTGGTACAGAATTACGACGAAAACTGCATATCTCATTTACAGGTGAAGAAGGCATTGATGCTGGTGGAGTTACACGAGAATGGTACATGATTTTGGCGCGAGAGATGTTTAATCCGAACTACGTGCTCTTCACTTCGGCCGCAGACTCACCTACGTTCCAGCCAAATCCGCTTTCTTACGTGAATAAAGATCATTTAAGTTATTTTGAGTTCGTCGGAAAGGTGCTAGGTAAGGCGGTAGCAGATGGACAGCTTCTGGACGCTCATTTCACGCGGTCCTTTTACAAGCACATCCTGCAGTTGCCGATTACGTACCACGATATGGAAGCTATTGACCCGGAATACTATCGCAATCTTCACTCCATATTGGACAATTCAATTGCAGATCTTGGCTTAGAGCTAACCTTCTCTGCAGAGCAGTCGAATTTCGGCAAAGTGGAGATAGTTGATTTAATTCCTGATGGCCGTCATGTGTCCGTGACGGATGAAAACAAGATGGAATATGTAAAGCTCGTGACACACCATCGCATGGCTACAGGTATTCGGCAACAAATCGATGCATTTTTAAAAGGTTTTCATCAGCTAGTGCCACCTGAACTTATCGCCATCTTTAATGAGAATGAGCTGGAGCTCTTAATCTCTGGTATGCCTGAAATTGACATTGATGACTTGAAGGCCAACACGGAATATGCCAACTACAAGCCCACCGACTCAGTGATTCGATGGTTCTGGAATGTGCTGTATGCATTCACTCATGAAGAGCGCGCACTCTTTCTGCAATTTGTAACTGGTACGTCCAAGGTGCCACTGGAAGGTTTTAAGGCACTCGAGGGAATGCGTGGCACACAAAAGTTTAACATTCACAAAGCCTTTGGTAATAACAGTGCCTTACCGTCTGCTCATACCTGGTGAGCAATGTTTCAAACTGCACTCATTACAATGTCTAACTTGTTTTATGTTAACAGTTTCAATCAGCTGGACCTCCCTGAGTACGAGAATGAGGAGAAATTAAAGCAGTGTCTATTGCTTGCAATTCGCGAAGGATCCGAAGGATTTGGTTTTGGTTAAGAGGGACCCAAGAATACATTTGCATGAATAAGAAAATCGTCAACATGTTTCTCTTAAAAGCCTTGATTGATCTGCTCGCGCCAATGTTCGTTACAGATCGGTTGGCAAAGTACATAGCTTTCTTGTCAGCTCATAAGCATCAAAGCTGCTTTTACAAAGTTTTGTATCGTGAAAATTAGCAATTTTTGAGTGTACGTAAGAAAATTGCGTTCGCTTATTGAATGTGGCTTATGCATAATACGAATTCTGAGTACCAAGATTAGTTAAACTAATATTTTTTATGGGAATTCACTTATATCTACAATACCACCAGCACTTGTGTCTTAAATACTAATTTAACACGAAATGTCTTTCGTTTTGACCCTATTTCAGAATTCTTTGCAGTCAAAAAGCTCTGCCTGCTCTAGCTCTTAGCTACAATGTAGCTGGCTTTAGTTAAACACTTGAACTCATGACAGAGCAAACGAGTATTTTTGAAGTTCAAGGTACTCGACGAAAGAAAAGAACGTTGCGCCTCAGAAGCTGACGAACAAAATCTAAAGATTAATTCAAGCAAACAAGTCAAGCGATCATCGCTTTGAGCAAATAAATGAATGACGGCATCATATGGGACACGAAGGCGTAGATAGCAAACAACGAGGCCGTAGACTGTCAAACTTAGTCACTTTTCAAGCAAATTCCAGCATCATTCATCAATCGGAAAAAGATGCGCAGCACTAAGTAAACTGCATTTGAATATCTTGTTTTATCAAATTGGAAATGTGACCATATAACTCGACAAGGGCACCGCGGTTGGCTTTTCGTTAATAATCTTAGCAAAATCTTTTACAAAATTGCATCAAGAGCGGGCAGGTCGAGATTCGTGAGCCTCGGAGCAAGCATGACCACAGGTGATTGTAGACAAATTTTTCGAGTTTAATCTATAGACGACAGATTTTCCCAACATACTGCGTCACGTCGATATCTCTGTGATTCAGTCCTTCCGCGATTCTGAAGAGTTAAACAGTAAAACCGTCGTAGAGTTCGTTCGTATCGACGAAGAGAAGGATGTGTGTATAGCCTTGAAAGTCTTAGCGCTGCGTCAATGCCGGGTAGAACTTTTTTTGAAGTT
The DNA here is from genome assembly GCF_900000015.1 of Plasmopara halstedii. Taxonomy (NCBI): domain Eukaryota; phylum Oomycota; class Peronosporomycetes; order Peronosporales; family Peronosporaceae; genus Plasmopara; species Plasmopara halstedii. The sequence goes on from NW_020188258.1 coordinate 1,473,719, forward strand.
GATAATTGGTGGAAGAATCTTGGCCACTGTAGACCATCTTGTGGGATCACAAGTACAGCATCAATTGCTGGGAAATGGTTTGATAGCAGAATGTACTGCATCAATTTATCTTGGATTTCGGATGACGCTTTAAAGGCCTCGAACGCTGCATTTAGTGGACCATGTTGCGTCATGGTCCCGACACTTTTTCCTTCAAGGTCTTTCATTCAAAATTTGCTGACAGCAAGTTCATGCAGCAGTTTATATGGCATTTTTCTGCCTCGCCACGACTGCTAAATCAAGGCTTAAGTCCGCATCAAAACGTGAATTTTGTCGGAGAAAGTATATATAAAATACGCTTTTGGAATCGTCCCGACAGCAAAAGATGAAAAAACTGGGTTAGCACGGCTGGGCGTGTTCTTGTCTCGATACAAATGAAACGAATTGTAATCCTTTAGGATCATCGATTCCGCTCTGCTCGCGAAGCCGATTATCGTACTTAATCTCTTTGAGATTTCTACAGGTGCTTGCTATGACACATTGTACCAAGTAATCAGACTCATGACCTGATTAAAACATAATTTTTGGTTTGCCCCTAACCAGATTGAATTTTCGTAACCACACGCCTTTGTCATTCAAGTTAATCGCATCGACGAATATTCCGCACTCAACCTTGGTCCATCATGGATTCATATATACCTCAAAGCAAAGTGACCTGGCAAACCCGTTTTTAAATTTGATGGCATAAATCGGCGAACAAAAACGCGCGGTCAAATTTACGAAGCCACGATGCTTCACCGATTCCCTTTTCATCAAACAATCCATACGGCATATATGTGCAAAGATGCCCCAAGTAAAGTCGATCAGTTTATCATTAAGACAACGGTAAGCCACATTCGTTCGCTCCGCCAAGAACATCAGTAGCAAGAACACCCCAAACACCAACTTATCGATCCCAGAATAACCAACAACAAGAAATCATCGGAGCAATCGATTTGATATCAACTGTTGCTGATGATATCATAGAGGTCCCAATACTCCTGCAAGCCTTAGGTTACTGTTATAGTGAAAAATCTCTTTGGAATACTTTTCCAACCATTTGTTCCATGCCATTGTCAAATTGCAGCTCACGTCAATCGAGCCTTTCACTTCGCTGTTTTTTCATACGTCCGAAAGCTTTGGTTCCAAAACATTTTTTGAGTTGACGCTTCTTCGGCACCAGCACGATGAGCGCATTTTCTTCGAGCTACCAAAGGTACCAATCGGCACATATTCTTCTAGAGTCTTCTCCTTACGCCTTTATGTCCGCGAAAAATTATTAGACGATTCGATGCAACATGGGCAAGAGTTGCACTTCCTCGAGACTGAGTGCGATCGAATTTCGCATGAAAGTTATAGCTTGAACATCATCACTTGCTGACACCGAAGCTGCCGCAGTACCCGCAAACACGTAGTGACTTTCATCATCTAATAACTGGAGCCAAATCTGCCCTTTTTTCAAATGACAAGAAGCGATGAATACTCTCTCAATTCCAAAAAAATTGACGACTCGTTGAAGTCCCACAGGTACCGACCGACATTGTTACAGAATGATGATTTGTTGCCTTATGCCAATCATCGGCCTCAGAGATTCGTTCCATTAACGATACATTAATTTATGGTTTTTATTTATGACAATTTCTGATGGCAGATTGACTAATTGACGTGACATTTCGGTGAGTGAGGGTAATAGGGTTCGTATCGCATTTAGTGTACAATTATGTTACAAAAGTACCAACGCATGATATGATGACATATCATGATGAAGTATCATGATAAGCACTGGTTCGGCCGAGGAATGGGTAGGCGAGATCTTTGGCACACGAAGTTGCAAGACCCACGCTAAACACGCTAAGCAGTACGTAGTATTTTGTCATCGTAGACTGTATAGACTGTATACCACATTAAGTATCAGTGTAAATCAAAGTCAGACTTCATTAAGGAAATATGTCGCTCTCAAACTTTAGTGCAAACCAGGTGCCTAGTTGGTTGGTTAAGAATCTATTTTCTGTGCGTCTATCAACGCAGACTCATCGAGTCAAACTTCCCCTGCGCGAAGTGCTCAGCAACACCGCTGCAATAATCATAGGAGCCATGCCAATACGTGCAACATCGTCACGCGAATCGGCCAATATCATTCTCTGGCTTTTGGCAGGGTAAATGATATAGCATGATGGTCTTGCTTTGCTCGCCTGCGCTTGTCATCACGGGTGGAGTGAATGTAGGACGCTGGGGGTGAAGGAAACTTCTATATCGAGACGTTGCTGCTTTCGCAATATTGAATATGAGCTCTACCATACTAATCAGAATGCAAATCACGGTGCCACTTTTATTCCTTTCAAATTTACACTTCCATAACAAAATTCTGCTTAATGCGTTGCATTAGGCGAGCAGTTACCACAATAGTCCCTGTTACTTAAAGCTTCAATCGGTAAATGTGATGTGCACACACCATGATAGGTTCGTACTGCCGGAACGCATAAATTTCTTTCAAAAGTAACCTAGGACATGAGTGCGCGGCGGGGAACGCGACTGCGGCGTAAGCCAGCGACAATCTATCAGGTAGAAGATACGCGTGGTTTTGCAAGCGATGGAGTTGATGGAGAAGAGAAGCAAGACGCGTCCATAGAAAACGGACGAGACGAAGAAAGCAGGTACGCATCCAGTGCGCACAAGAGTGACGGCTGCTGGCACTTCGATCTGCCTGATGTTTATAAAGTGCCATAATCTCATGTAATTGCACGCTCGTGAAAGTCTAATATATTCTTGTTCTGTAGTGACGATGGACCGGAATGCGAGGATGAAGAGTTTACGCCTGCTGGCACCAAAGCTAAACCACGTGAAAGCTCTCGTAAAGAAACACCGACGCGGGCTCTAAGCACCGTATCAAAATCGGCAAGACCCAAATGCTCACCATGGAGCCACACGAGGAGGATGCGGTCAGCTGCAAGAGCAAATACGGGCAAGAATTTTGCGGATCCAAAAAAAAATAAATTGGAAGACAATGAGCATACAGATGTCAAAGACTTGCTGTTTGGTATGTGCTAGTTTTAAAATCACCATGCCAAATGTTTTGTCGAGCATTAACTTGAGCTGCCCGGCTGATAAATGCAGAAGCAGTTAAGAGCGGTAAGTCGTCGTTAGAAACTTTGCTGACCGGATGGCGTGATCGATTTGAGAAGGATTACGAGATGGCTATGAAAGAGGTGCTTAATCTGGTGTTGCAGGTGCATGAATTATTTCTTGGCTATTTAAAAATGAATATATCTGACATTTTTGCCAATCGTCAGGCTTGTGGAGGCAAGAATCAGTGCGCTCCTGAATCAGAATCGCTAGATCAGCTGAATATGGGCCTTCTTGTCGATCATATTGTGGAAGATCTTGAAAATATTAAAGGAGAATATCCTCTCATTTCTCGTGCCAAAGGCATGAAAAAATTTCAATTTAACTTTGAGATATTTTGGGATGCATTCGTGAGGGAGTCTTACGAAAGCGAGATTTTGTTCACTTCTAATTTGGCCAACGACCTCATCGATTGGCTGACGACGTTGTCGAGGTTGGATTGTTGCTACTTCTGGTGCCTGCAGATTCCACTAATTATAATTTGTTTGCTGTTGACAGCTCAGAAATACGACCAATTCGACATACTGCAACTTTTGCGGTGCTGTCGTTGAGCAACGCTTTAGTCAGCTCAGCATCAAAAAATTCTGAGCAGTTAGCTATTGTTAAGAGACAGTTCGACGCCGAGGTGAAGTCTCCAATCTCGTCATCCGGTACTGGTAATAGCCCAAACATTAGGAAGCTTTCACACTTAAAGGACAGCAAGACATTCTATGAGAATCGATCGAAACAGCTATTGAAGCTCATTAACCTGATATTTACTGGAGTTGTGGTGCGCCGGTATCGTGATGTTATGCCAGAAATTCGTGTGGTGACTATTCAGTGCCTTGGGCACTGGATCATCACTCTCCCTGACCAATTCCTAAAGGATAATTTTCTGAAATATCTAGGCTGGCTTTTGAGTGACAAATCGGCTTTAGTTCGCCTAGAAGTGGTTGAGATCTTGTGCGAGCTGTACGAGAACGATGCTTTCACAGATAGGCTGACTTTATTCACCGCTCGCTTTCTGCCGCGCTATTTAGAACTCTGCAACGACGTGGACGACGCTGTTGTAGAGCAGTGTATTCATCTTCTTATCGCGGTTGACAAGCATAGTCTTATCAGCTCAGAAATTGAGCTTCAGTCAGTCGAAAAACTGGTGTTCGACACAGAGCATGAGGCTATTCGCAAAGCCGCTGCGGAGTTTGTTTGCCTTCAGTATGATGCATTTGGCGTGGCTGTTTCAAAGACTAAGAACGCAAAATTGAAAAAGGAGCAGCTTAATACCCAAGCAATTGCTCTCGTGGAATTTGCAGAGGAATACATTCAAAATTACTCTGTACCAGAGAGCGCAGTAGAAACTCTTGTGGATGCTTTTTGGGGTCTGGAAGATTGCCGTAAGTAGTGCTTGCTGCAGCATTTTTATGTTATTTGAGACTAATGGTATATGATTCAAGTCGTTCTCCAGGAATGGCGTCTTATGACGGATCTGCTCTTAGTGGACAAAAGTGCGCCAGACCTAAGTAGTGACCAGCAGACCATTTTGCTTCGCCTACTTGTAGCCTCTGTTCGAAAGCTTGTTGGCAATGCCAACGCTAATAAGAAAGAGTTAGAAAATATACGGGTACGTCCTTTTGTTTGCTTAACAATCACAGTCAAAGGTATAATGCTGGTCATTTTGATTCTGCGGTTAATATAGGAAGAAGTAACTGTGGCATACTGCAAAGATATTCCCAGTTTGCTGCTTTTGTATCAAGCCGATCCGGACAAATTGGCATTAATTTTGGAATTGATACCGATGCTAACACTTAAAAGTGAGGTAATTGGCCATCACAGCAGCCATGCAAAAGAACTTCTCGAAATGTTGAAGCACGCATACCTATTGCATTCGAATGATGAGCTGCTAACAAGCTTATCACTTGCCATAACTCACTTACTACAAACGGAGCATTCGTCATTGAAACGAGAAGCAGAAGTTATAGTGCATGAGCTGATTCAAGAAATCGTTTCTAAAACAGAACGCTATCTGGAAGCAGACAAAAAGTTATTTGAAAAAGTGGCGATTGTGGCAAGTGACACACCCAAAACAAGAACCAAAAAGGCTAAAGGAAGGAAGAAAAAGAGTGCCCTGACTAGAGATATATCAGACGTTGATTACAATTTGCGAATCTCTCTCTGCCGCATCAAATGTTTGGTGAAATACTTGAATATTCGGGAGTATCTTCCTTCAGTTCTGTCGGAATCGAAAGCAAGCGGGAATGATCACGCTTTTGAGCCAGACTTGAAGCAAGGACGGATGGAAAATTTCGTCATTGCGCTGGGAGAATTACTGCATCGACGGACTAAATCTTCTTTGGGGTTAGATGAAGGTTTTCGGTATGTTGACACCATAAAGCACATTCTAACCATCATCTATTTCGACCTCTTGTGGACCACCGCCCCAATTTTTAAGGCAATTGAAGATGACAATAAGAAGAAAAATGATTTTGAAGAACTTGCTATTGACGAAGTTGATTCCTTTATCCAGATCCAAATTCAAAAAATGTGTCAATTGAGATCCAAGCTTGAAGAGGCGCTCTTGTCTGTGCTGGAAATGCACCTAGTGAAGACAAACGAAGTCGCAGACGAGAAGCTAAAGCAAAGCGAAGAAAATATTGACGCAGAACTAGTGCAGGACGATAATGTGATATCGTACATCAAAGAGGTCCAACGCTTTGCATTTTTAACGCTTTGCGATGTTCGATGCTTGTTTGTGGAGAAATTTTCTGAGGCAACAACCCCATACGATGCGTTGGAGTGGAAGTTACCAAAAGCTCTTGTTCTTTTAACACAAATGCATTTTGAGAGTGAGATGGATGAGGCCGAAGAGGACGAACCAGAACTTGAAAATGAATTCGAAGTTCATGATTCTGAGGCTGCACATTCTTTTCGTGATTGGCAACAAAAGCAACAAAAGAAGGCTGAGATGCTCATTGCGCTTGGCCGAGTGGCACTGTGTAATCCAAGTAAGAAGCACCAAGCAGCGGCAGTCCTGCAATACTATACTTCAAGCGGGAAGCCAAGTGTTGAAGTTGTGAAAGAATTTGGCAAGCATATTAAAATTGATGCGCCCGTGCGATATTTGGAAATTCAAATGACGGTACTTCGGCGAATGTTTGCCTCAATTCTTATGTGGAAGCAAGACGTTGATGCAGCTCAAGCTAACAATGGCAACAGAGATGAGGTTCCAGAGCAAGAGGAATTGAAAGAAAAGCTGAGAAGCACTGAGCGGGAGCTCAAAGAGTTGGCAAAACGATTTAGTCAATCCTTTGGCATTGGAAAAATTTCTTCGTCGTTGCGTACGCCTTTTCTTCGATTTTTGCGTGAAGGCGTTCGATATGCTCTCGATCGACAAGCACAGTTTGGATTTTTAGACATCATGCGCGCTTACCTATCACACTTGGACAGCTCAGGCATGGAACAGCTGCGCGAATATTTCATGGAGCGACTAAACACATTATGCGATATTCCTGTAGAAAGTGAAGAACTAGATTCGCGTTGGCGGGCTTTGTTTGATTTCCAGGCATCGATCATTCCTGCCCTTGAAAATAATCTCGCTTCATCTGATTTGATGCTTTCACCACCGCTGAAGAAAAAACGTCGATCGGCTAGCTCAGAACCAACACCGATGCAAAAAACATCTATCGCAGAGGAAGTTGAAGATCAAAACGCCGTGCTTAAAACTGATATTGTGGAAAAGAAAAGAGCTGCTGGTGATTCTGTCGAAGCAGACCTGGTGGCAATTGGTCAGCAACTCGACCATAATAAGCGACAAAAATCAATATTACAAAAACGCGAAGCAATGACTGACGTCCTAGCGAATCCTTTGTCTCCTCGAAAGCGAGTGCGACCTACGCGCAATGCTGAAGAGCCACACGCAAGTGAAAAAGACGACGTCTAAGAGCAGTAAAGTTTCATTTACCATTTTATTTCTTAAAAATCGAGTAAATAGCAGAGGTTCGAACTGAATAAAGGCTTGTCATTGAAGAAAACGCCAAGCCTGAAAACGAGTGAGTTGTTAAATGAATGCAAGTGATATTATGCTTCGTTTATAAGAGGCAGTGTGAAGGGTATGACAGAATTCGTGACTTGTGACTTCGCCACTGCCTAGCATTATAAGTACGGTTAAAGTAAAGTCGCAATGGCTGCTTAAGCAACATTCTTTGTGGCCTTGCCCATTTCAACACTGCGCGTCCTGGCAGCGAAATTGAGTGTGCAAAAGCTTTCTTCGCAGTTGTAATCGACCGGACTTGCGCAAGCAACCATGAGAGTTTTTGAATCGCCACCAAGTGCCTCCTGAAGCAGGTAAGTTAAATATGAATTCCGGTATGGCACGTGCTTTTGTTTGCTAGCTCGAGCAGCTATGACGTCGCCGAGAGCTGAAAGTGATTTGTTAATATTTTGTGCCTCCTTCAGTCGCTGCCCCTCAGCTCCTGTCTTTGAGAGTCGTTCGGAACCAGCAAGATCAACGAGAAAAAGTTTCCCAACAGTGACGACGTTGGTGACGAAGTTCAGGCTTTTCAATTGCACGGAAAGGATCGAATGGCTACGACTACTGTGCTCGTTCATGTCTGTGGCATGCGTACTGCGGTTTTTGTTTCCACACTTGATAAATTCAAACACTTCTTCTAAAGTCTGCACTGGTACGATCGTCAAGCCCGGGACAAAATTGCCCATGGAACCTTGACGCACCTGCAAATTTGTGCTCGCAGCGTTTTGAGCTAGTAAATCTCGAATTTGTTCGTTGTAAATCTCCATAATGCTTACAGTAATCTCATCCTGATATTCTTTCATACGTTCATTCTTGCGCGCAAAAAGCTCTTGCAGCGAACGTGTATTGATGCCTGGATTCTCCGGAGATCCTGACATCGTGAATGTCTTGCCTGAACCAGTCTGGCCGTAAGCAAAGATGCATACACTATAGCCATCCAAGATACTAGTAACGAGAGGTTTTACCTCGGAAAAAAGTTGGTCCTGCATTGAGTTTGTATCGAAGACATGATCAAACTCCCAAGTCTTAACTTTTCCCTTCTCTCCGGTCAACGTGATTTCCTCAGGGGTGCACTGGCAGATCATTTTACTTCCCTGAGCAATTTCATTTCTTGAGATCGGACGAACACGACATAATACGCGAATGTTTCCTTTCAGCTCCTGAACAAGATTAAAAAGACGTTTCCGCTCCTTCATCTCGCGTTTGTAGTTATCCACAACACCAGCCATAGCATTACTTTGCTTTTCGACACGCTGCATCATCTTGTCAGCCAGATGTTTTGCCAAAACTGGAATTTGCTGCTGTTGAGCCAGGACTTGCGACCTAAGCGCCATAAAACTTGCACGCTGAGCTTTTACGTTTGTTATTAAATTCGAAATTAACACTTGATCGCGCTGCTGTCCCTTGGACGCATGGTCCAGCTTACGCTTAAGATCTAGAATGGCCTTTTTGGCTTGCTCCTTGATCTTGTTGATCTCACCCTCAGCTGTCGACTTCAGTTTTGCGTAACGCTCGACAGCAGTTAACTCCTTAACCTGACTATCTTGCTTTTGTTGATCCAATTGAGTTTGCAATCCAGTCAGACGAATCTCCATCTCGTGAAATTGTGACTGCAAATCGATTCCGTTCTTCTCAGAATTCTGATCCTTTTCGTCGTTTGATTCGGCACTCGCTACGTTTTTACTCAAAGCTACAGCAAGGTCTGTCTCAAGATGTTGAATCTAACAAACAAGCAGAATTTAGTAACTTGCCATTTGCCAAGACTTCAAAATAGAAGCACATTATACAACTTGCACACCTTTTTCTGAGCGTTAAGATATGAGGCATCAGCTATTGAAAGCTACGTTATTTGTTTATAAATTGTAAGCAACAGGAATGGCAATCGTCAGTAAAGACAAGATGTGATAACCCACCTTGCTCTTCAAAGCCCGAATCTCCTCTGCATTACCTAGTGATAAGTTGCTGTCGGACGTTTGTGGAGTCGAAGGTGGAAAAGCTGCTGCAGCGGCCACTTGTTCCTGTAAACTTTTCAACTGAGCCCTCAATTGTCCATTCTCCAGCTCCAGACTATCAAGATCAGCCTTGTTTGCCGTATCACCGGGAAAGTGCTTGGCAAGATCATTGCTGCAAACCTCCGATGCTGCAGCTTTAAGTGTTCTGTTCTCCTCGATCAAACGCTCCATTTCAGTTTTTATGGCGTTAAATTCTGCTTCAGCATCATTGTCTGACGCCATACTAGTAGCCATTAATTGACTCCAGCTTTTGGCGGAGGTGGACTCATTGCACGACTCAATCTTAATTCCAGCTTCCCCAAGTTGCTCTTCGAGTCTCTTAATGATGACGGTCATATCCTCAACCAGTATATCCTTAAGCTGCATCTTCTTACTCATTGAGGCTTTCAAAATAGCAGTTTGCGATTTACTCAATAGTTGTAGATTGCATAAAGATTCTTGTATCTTTTTTTCTGCTAAACGAGCAGCTGTCAGCTCACTCTGAAGCTTCTTCATGCGAGCCAAACAGCTATTGCGACATTTGGAGGCATCCACGTTTTCAGCATTACCATTGCTAAGGAGTTGCTCATCGTCATCTGAAAGACCTAACTCGTCTTGCAATTGCTTTCGACGAATCACATCTTCGTTACGTTCATCATCCTCACTGCCTTCATCGCGAAAAACTTGCCGCTGCGTTCGCTGAGCTAGACAAGGATCGTAAGTGGCTGGACGAGAGAATGAAGAGCTGCTGTACCGAGCAGAAAAAAAATCGCGCCTGCTGTAATCTCGGTCACGATCATAATCGTGATACTGTTCCCTATCTCGACTGTTCTGGGCACGATGATGGTCATGGTCTCGGTCCCTATCACGATCCCAGTGTCTGTCACGTTCTCGATCTCGGTCTCGATTATGCTCTCGATCCCTATCACGTTCTCGGTGCCTGTCACGTTCACGATTTCTATCGCGACCATTGTCTTGAGTGCGATCTTTGTCGTTGTGCTTGTCATGATGTCGTTCCCAATCACGGCGGGTGCTTGTACTACTCGTCACACCGCTTTCATCCCAATCACGGTGACGACCCCGATCGTTATCATTCGATTTGACTTGTTTGATGCCACGAAGATTGTGTCCATAGTCGTCATTTGCCAAATCATTACCTCGTTCACGCTCCATTTGCCCACGGAATGAAATACTTCCACGTGAAAGCGTACGGCAGCAGTACGCGGAGAGACTCCTCGCGAGTAAACGTGATTATTTTTGCACACTTTAATAAATAACGGACACAAGTGAACAAACACAGCGACAAAAGAGTATCTATTCTATATGCCGTCACAAGCCCAAGACTAGAATGTCAAAAGTCTATGAAAAATGAATTTTGTTGGCGTTGAATCTCTCCAGTAACCTTCACACAAAAAAGTGAGGACTTCTTGATTTCCCAACAATGTTATAACACCAGTGTGCAACGTACTGCAAAAAATCGTCCTGATCCATTTTGGCTCCACGCTTTGAACCATAGTCTTCAAAGGCCAATACTTCTTCGACTTTCTTTTTGATATCGATGTCGCCTTCCGGAAGCTATACGTAGTTTTATTGAGCAATCTAATCAAATACTGAATATACAGTAGTACATTCTTACCTCATTGTTAAGCGAGCAATACGTCTTGTAATTTTCTTCTAAAATTTTAAGAACCGACTTAGTGACGAAACAAGAGCGCAGCGTCTTGTTCTTTCGATTGAATATGATCTTAATCATGCCATCCCATTCCTGTGTACACAACGAAGGCCGTCAGCCATGGTGTCTAGAACAAATACACAATACCTCAAAACGCACGGTAAAATTAACAGGTGGTGGTGGATTGCGTGGCTCGATACGAACCACACGCGATTCGACCTTAGGCGGCGGACGAAAGTTGTTGCGTCCAACTTTAAGCAGCTGATCCACTTTAGCCAGTAGTTGTGTGTTCACCGATAATCGGCAATAAAGTTCATCGTTAGGTCTATAGCATCAGTCGCATTAAACCGAGTAAGCAATGGCAGGACAGAACTGAAATGAATATTGCGATATTGTGGCATACTTGGCACTGAGACGCTTGGCAAACTCCTCTTGAAACATTACGACAGCACAACGGAACATGGGGCGGTGTGCTAGTAGCTTGAAAACAAAAGGTGACGAGATTTGATAAGGCAGATTGGCCACGCAAACGTCAAAGAACGGCAGTTGCACGCGCATGACGTCTCCGTGAATGATCTGCAAATGGTTGATGTGCTCGGTGTGCTGAATGCGCTTTTGTAGCTCCGCCACCATACGCGTGTCAAACTCTACGGCTACAACACGCTTTGCCTGCTCTAGCAGCTTCACAGTCAAATTTCCAGTACCGGGACCGACTTCAAGACACACGTCAGTGCCGCGAATGGCTGCCTTAGCCACTATTTGCGTCACAATCATTGGGTTTTTAAGGAAATGCTGACCTAAATTTGTATTAGGCGTAGCAAGAGTTCGACCTAAAGCATTTTGCGCTGCAGAAGCGGTGCCCACATTGCGAGCACGCTTCTTTTTGTCCTTCGGCATTGCAAGAACTAGTGAATCACAAACTAATGGCCAATCGACAAAATCTCTCTACAAGAGATCTGAATAATTTCTAACAAAATTTTCAACAAAGAGATTATATACACATTGTGAACACATTTGTACCTCTGACACTAATAGAAGATCACCATTAAATGATTAGCTCGCCCGCAATTTTCCTTCGTCGAAACACAGCCCGCCATGAAGCAGGGAATGCTTGAAGTTGGAGACACTACAAGCTGCTTCTTGATGCTTCGGTTCAGAGGCGTTCGCGATCTAAGTGACACTGACATTCCCATCAGCGCAGAATATCATAGCAAAAGAGCGAGATTACAAGCTTTAGCTGCGAAGCTTAACCGCCTTCTTGCCTAGGCGCTCTCATAATCAAGTTCTAGAAGTGGGAGGCTAAGTTCAGCAGATTGCGAAAATACTCACCCGACATGTGGCTGGACTTTAGTTTGGCAAGCGCGGTAGCAGCAATATCGACTTTGATCTGAAAAGACAGCAAATGACTTTGCTCTTGGTAGACCATACTGGACTACGGCTGAGAACAAAGTGAAGGAAGGATGAATGAAATATACAATTTGTACGATTCTACCAGAGCGCTTGTCTGCTTAACTATTTGCGACGCTTGTACTTGGCCTTAGACTTGAAAGCGCCTGATTTTTTTTTCGCATGCCTCTTAAAATCGGTGATCTTTTCCTTAAATTCAAACGGATTCTTCTCTTCCCGTTGCTTTCTGGACTTAGATGCGATTTTGCTGTCCGTGGTCATATCAACATCGAACGCACCTAATCCATGGCTGCTACGTGCAGCGCGAGTCTTTTCGCGCTTCAAACGCTTTCGTTCATGAATTTCTGCAATAGACTCTTCTTCACGGGAACGAGCCGTTTCTTGCTGAGCTTTTTTAGCACGCTTGGCTGCTCCAGCAACGTGCATCGACGTGAAACCAACATCCTTCTTTCCACTCTCTTTGTCCTCGTTCCGAGCAGCATCAGCAAGCATTCGCTCTTCCCGCTCGCGGATCTCGAACAATCGACGTTTTTTATGACTCATCAGTTTCAACTTCTTTGCGCGAGATATGGTTTCGACAGAGTCTGCTGCTTGATTTGCCAATTCATCCTTGGCGTGTCGGTCATCCTCAGCACGCTTATTCACATCCCTTTTCTCTTTTTCAGACATAAACCACGTACGCGCAGGTCGCGCGTTGATCTCGTCGCGGTGCTTTAGCAGATTCGTTGCACGAGTTGCTTCCTTCTCAGCCTCACGCATGCGCTTCTCGAGTGTTTCCTCGTGCATGACCATCTTGATGTCTTCCTCCATGCTCTCAATACGCGCTTTCCATTGTGCAATAACAGGATCAGGCACGGCACGAGACTTGACAAAGCCTTGACAATGACGCGACACCTGTTTCATCACCAGGCGGCGTGACTCACTTGTAAGCGTGACAGAGCGACCATTCCGGCCAGCACGAGCCGTACGACCGACACGATGCACATACGTCGTGATGTCTTTTGGCATCTCGTAATTAATGACGGCGTGGACACCGCGCACGTCAATGCCTCGAGCGGCAATGTCAGTACAGAGAAGAATATCGACCGTACCGTCACGAAACTTTTGAAGCGCTTCCAGACGCTCTCTCTGCTGCAAATTGCCATGAAGTTCTGCGGCTTTGATGCCAGCAAGGCCAAAGATTATCATCATGCGGTGCGCATGCAGCTTTGTCTCCATAAACACAATCGTATTGGAGCGAAAAGTTCGCGTACACAAAGCCAAGAGGATCGCCTCGCGGTCGTTTTCACGATTCGGACGAATTCGCACAAACTCCTGCACTAAATGCTTTGCCATGTCGAAAAGTGGGTCAGTGCTAATGCGCACAGGACGCTTCATTGACAGATCGATCAGTTGGTCGACTTTAGACGTCATCGTGGCAGAAAAAAGCATCGTTTGGCGTTGTTTCGGGCACATGCGAACAAGCTCTAGAACTTCTTCGGTGAATCCCAATTCGAGTAAACGATCAGCTTCATCCAGTACCAAAATCTCTAGATCATCCATGTGAATACTTTTGGAATTACGTAAGTGATCAATCATACGACCAGGCGTACAAACCACAACGTCGGGGCGGTTGCGTAGCTCAACCTCCTGAGCCTTAAGAGGCAATCCGCCGACAGCTAGCGAGCATGTGATATCTGTAAAACGCGCCAGCTGCTCGAACATCGATTGACACTGCGTCGCCAATTCTCGCACGGGACAGATAATCATCACACGAGTTGACTGCACACGACGCGAGCGAAATTGCAGACGCTCCAGAATGGGCAGTAAGAAGGCAGCAGTTTTACCACTACCCGTCTGGGCACTAGCACAAATATCCTTGCCAGTCAGGGCAACAGGGATCGCACGCTGCTGAATAGGCGTTGGTTTCTCAAAGCCAATGAGTGAAATGGCCCGCATAATTGGGCGTGAAAGTTTCAGATCGTCAAATGTTTCAAATTTGGTCTTGGCAAATTCCTGCGCGGAAAACGGATCGGCTTCAAAAAACTCGGCTGCTTTCTTCATCTCTAACTCGTCAACAATTTCACCTCGAGACTGACGATCCTTTTTGCTATCTACAAGCGCCAATTGAAGTCGCTCCTCCTCCTCCACGATATCCTCTTCTTCAACCTGCTCGATCGGGTTTACAGAGAAAGTTTCGCCCTCATCTTCATTCTCGCTCCCGCTGTGGCTTGTCACTTCTTGCTTTTCAGCTTCAACTGAAACAATCTCTTCTTTCACTAGATTTCGATGTTTATTCTCCTGTTTTTTCTTCTTCTCGGCCTCCTTCTCTTTTCGCCTCTTGTCAATTTTGCACTGGGTGGATGTTCGCTTAGTGGCAATTGGATTGTCATCCTCCATATCAGCAATGCGCGAGATGGCTGCTGTAAAGTCCCATGAGCTTCCACCCAGCAACGCACCATCATCGTCGAACCTGAAGCTTTCATTAATTTGCTGTGGTCGTACATCCTTTTCCTCATCGGAAGTGTCCGACGCCGAGCTCTCCTCAGCATCGGAAAGTTCTTCGTCCGATGCAATAGTCATCACCAATTCTTCATCCTGCTGCTTCATGACCATGCTCAACGCAATGTTGGCAGGGCCAGCAATTCCAATCAAACCTCGTCGTTTTGATTGGAGGGCATACAGGGCGATTTTGCGTTACAATTGCAATTTAAAAAAAAGCAATTCGCAAAATTCTTTTATAAAATTTGAGCCAGGTATACTTATAACTTTCACTCAAGCGCAAGGTAAACGAGTCGATTACTTATCTCTGCTTTATATGTACTGATCTCAGCATTTTTGATTCAGTGGCGAGCGCTTTCGCGATGTGTCACTTGTATATCAACTTTCTGACACCGAACATATCTGACAATAAACTGTGTTCGTACAGAAGTTCCGATTCACCATTAAATGTGACGCCCACTGCATCCTCAAACAAAATAGAAGGCTCTGTCAAGTAACCGGAAATTCTCCGTGAAGATGGTCAAAGCTTTGCCTTCGAGTGGAATTAAAGCTATCACGTCGCTAAGAGCTCTTAGTAATTAGACCTAGCCCGCTAATTACCACCGCTTGTGACGAGTGTAAAGAAGTTTTGATTGCACATGGTACGCCTAATTAGAACGCCTACGACATCTGTTGCTTCAACACTTCCCACATTATAAAAGTGTACTGCAAGTATGTGTCCATTCTCGCGCACAATCGTGCACTGGAGAGCGGCGCGCTGAAGCCTGTCTGGAACATTTGGCAATTATCGATCACTCTTGTTCGATACACGTTTTTTTCGACTATTGGAGGTTTTTGGCAGAAAAGTCACATGGTGAGATGCGGTGGTGGCTTCATCAAAACCGGGCCGAGGCGTTCCCGAAGGAGTCTTGCCAGCGAATTCTCACACTCTCGGCACTTATACCGCCAGTTAAGTCTCGGGGCCAAGGCCTAGCTTAAAGTGCACAGGTATCTCAAAGTTAGATAGTCAAACAGAACGTCACATTAAGCATATTTCTTACAAGACCTCATCAACAAATTTATCACAAGTGCTTCCAAATTTAACAGGTTATCACGTACGCCCCAAAGAGGAAGCTTTAACTCAATAAAACCGAGCTCACAAACGCACTTGTTGTTTGAGGCTATCCGGAACAGCCTCAAACGCGGTACGCACACTCGCACTTGAGAGAGAGACTTGAAAGGAATGAAGTTAACCTTGAACTGAATCAAATGAGATGCTTGAAGCTATATGCTAAAAAACACTAAAGCTCCTAAAGGTTCTACAAAGTATTTACACACGCAGAAGTGAAACCTACGAACCTGATTTATCATACCTTGGGCCTACCGAGGTTGAACCCAGATGAACCCTGAAAACTTGAACTTGAAGTCTTCGTTGACACGTTGGGCTCATCACCAGTTGAGAATTCGAAGTAGGAATTATTATTGAGTACAATGATAAATGCTCTATACCGATTATTCCAGAGATAATTCGTGACATCATCCAATGATTTTTTGGGATTTGTCGTACTGTAATTTCTCTGCTATTTGTACCCACAACGCATGCCGAAAGGGATACGAATCACACAGGCAGTGGGGCTGCCGTACGCCCCGCGCCTACTGGGAGGTGTCGTTTCCCCGCGACGAACCAGACTGGTAGGAATAGTTAAGACTCTGGGAGTGTTTTGCAAGTAGTAAAAATCTCATTTACTCATTATACTCTAGGTGCAAATCGACCATCGAGCCCTAAGCGTTCTTTTTCCCTCCAAGTCAGGCATCACTACACCAAATATAAATAATACCAATTCAACTAAGAATTCAATCATTGTGCAAAACCCCCCATAAAAAATTTGGACTTAAATTTTACAGGAAGTCGTTGAATAGCCTTCAACAAGATCTTTTCCTTTAAGGAAGCTAAGCGAAGGTCACAAATCTTACATTCTAAACTAGAACCAGTACGAGTGTAGCGGATCGCTTTTCGCTTACTCCAAGAGTTACCAAAACCTTAATTTAAGGCAAACAAAATCTTCCGTTCAGATTATTTTGCTCTATTTGCGGCAGAGCCGTCTATATTTAAGTATATTGTTTTCTAAACTAAATAGATTATTAATATGCATAAGTACTGGCAATCCACCACGTAGAGGCGTTTTGTTAAGGTGTGGCCACACCATCTTGTCTAACCCACCCCCTTGATACCAGGGTACGTGCAACCCCGTTGTCTACCATCATGTAATGGCTAGGTATGGCTCATTACACTTGTGCACTTCACTTAGTCTGGGATTGAGAGTTACTGGGTATGTCTGCTGTATTTACACCTTATCATAGGTACAATTGTATCTGAAACAATAGCTGAATGAAAATTAACGAGACCTTGCACTTTGCTGTAATATTAAATTCCAGAAGTACCAGAATTTCGGTATGTTGTGAAGAAGATGGAAATCCATACAAGAAAGACCCGTGGGACATGCGGGCTGCTAGCCACACGTCAGGAAATCAATGCAATCGTACGATGAGATATACAAATAGAAATGATTATTTTTACGAACCAGTCGACTCAAGCAGTGCATTATACTAAAAAGTAGACCAAAGCAATCAATTCTTACTATCAACTTGATCTTATGAGGTTAGAGTCGATGTATCAAACTTGAAGCTGTCTTCAAGACGTTGCTTTGTACGGCCTGCATGATTACCTTCACTTGGATCGTTAAGTATTCCTTTCGCGTCAGCGTGATAAAGAGGGTCTTCAAGTCTCATATAACTGCTCTCATCGATTGATTTACTCTCGCCATCACACCAGATGTCCCTAATCTTCGCCTCTGAAGCCACCACAGTCAATCGATTGATAAGTCCTACTCTTTCTACCCATTTTGGCTGCAATTAATGATCCCTTTTCACCAATAAAGTATGTATCGTCATCCTTACCGGTTTTACGCTTAATTTACTTCGAAGCGCTACCCAGTTAGGATTGGCACGCAACAAAATCTTAAACCATAATTGCGCCTCCACTTGATCTTCGGCAACCAGGTTTTTCACGTTGTTTCAGCTTTTAATATTCTTGGAGTATTGTCGATTCCAACGCCAGATGTTTGAGGTCCCGCTTGAATAGTTTTTATCAGTTCGGTTAGCACGATCAGTATTATTGAATCTGCACGCCGATATCTACTGCATCATCCACCCAACCTTCTATTTTCAAAAGCCGTTAGGAGTTGCATCACCGCTGTATCATTGCGCATGTATCTGTACAAAAAAGGTTACCGATCCCAGCCGTTGTCTCAGTTGTTCACATTGGTCGGCCCCAGTTAATCATTGATATCACGATCGCAAGTCTTGCCCACAAATTGAAGCCGAGAAAGAGGATCTCTTGTATAAAGAATATGCACTTTTCAGGTAAAAGTCGAGTTTGCTCTCTCGCATACCTTGGACGGTTTGACAGAGATGATCAATAAAATGACGATTTCAGACTTCTCACCCCTTTTCATTCTATATAAAAACGAATTTATCGGCAAGGTAGCTCGGTGCAAACTTCCTCGACAAACGAAGAGCATTCGTGATGATTCTGTAAGAGGTTGTAGAAACGCTCTCTAAGCCGAGTGGTAACACTCACCATTCCCACCGCATACCTTTGGCGATACTAACTGCATTTAGTGTTAAAAAATTCTTGCGCATTGACTGGTAGAAACCATCTTTCAGATCGTTTGCACTGAGAATCGTACTGCCAATCATTCCGCAAATTTATCTCCTTGCGTAGGAGCGGAGTCTATGCCGGTACGATCGTGTCACTAGGATACGCTGAGTCTATTTTAGGAACTTCAATCCTATTGACCTACTACAGCTCGATGAGGTTGAGGACTGCTTCCAGCCCAATATTAACGTATACAGCATGGATGTAGCTTCTGGAATGTCGAACGCATCCGTAGGTCGGACAAGGGGTATGAAGCTATGGATATTCTGTCACACAAAAATCACGATCCCTACATCAAAAATACCGATAATCTAAGTTTCAGTTTACCAAGTGTGAAATGATTTACGTGAGTAGTGAAATACTTAAAAATCACAAGAAAAATCACTGCGAGGTTGTGAATTTTAGGAGCTTCTCCACTGAGCCGAATATATATAAACCGGCTCAGAACACGATACGATCGCTGCTCACGAAAATTTCATCAAGGTTGCTGGCCAATACATTGATTACTTCATCGGTTATGACTATGAGGCCATTCTTAAGCCTACCGTGACTCAACACGGGAACAATACTGTCTTTACGATCGAACACATTCATGTGTCGGTATCAGCAGCTGATAGTTTAACCGAAGGGGTGCGTTGCTTTGTAAATGACAATCCGAAGATGCTACTAACGAAAATAATCAATTGCACTGGTGGTGTATCGGTTAAGATTCAGCGGTATAATGTCGAAAACATATGTCGCTTCTACAAAAAATTATCGACGCTCATGGTCTGATAATTTCCAGTAGTCAATCTAGGCAAGACCCTCAAGATGTTCGATGTGGAGAGTTGGATCGAAGTGGAGAAATATACCAGCTTCTTTGACTTTCACCGCAGTCTAGGTTTTGGTAAGCAAAGGTCCGATTATGGGAAACTGAAACAGCAGCTTGACCATGTACCAGTCTTCGAATTTTATTCTGGTCGAAACAATATATACTCGATTAAGAAGGATTTGTTTGCCGTAGTTGGTACCGACAACATCAAATCTGTCATCAAGAATCCCAGCTACAGGTGCATTGCTACATCGGACATAAAATTCTTGATATCACTAACTATGTACCAACTATGTACCAGCTACGATAAGTATCGTACAACATATCTCGGTGGCTGCAAATTCGATAGCAAAAATTAAATGGGTCTGTGGTCTTGGTAAGGGTTCTTTCTTAACGAGTACATCATTGCGTTCAATGTACTAAACCAGACGATTATCCTGTCTTTTTGATAGCAAGCTCCGTGGACTAAACATCACCAGCGATGACTACGAACGAGTGAAGCTCGTGTGAGATTACTAGGTGATGAAATTGATCAAAGACCTACTGATCCGGTACAATAATCTCGACGTAGTTTCTTTCACCAAAGCTATCAAGGCTCAGCGAGAGCTATTTAAGCGCTTCGATCTGGGTATGTTTGCGGATGGAGTGTCTCTACCGAGTCTTTCGGAAAGGGTCATGTACCGGACCAGCTTTAATAATCTCTAATCTCCGGATAAGAAACCTGCTAACGCGTTCAAAAGTTCAGCTAAGCGCATGGCTGGTTACAAGAGTCAGGATGCTAAGGCCAATCGAAATTCGGTATGACACTCGAGCACGTGAATGCATCGATGAAATTGCAAAAGTATCTGTGTGGTCTCTGCTACTGTCAGCTGACTGCTGATACTGCTTCAGCGGATCGTATCAACAATAATGTTGGCCACATCGACGGTAATATCTTAGTCAGCCGCGTCAAGTGCAACACCGCTCGAAACGACATGTAGCTTAAGGGGCTTCGGTATAAAAAGTTGCTTGTGTTCAACCCGGATAGACTGGTCTACTCAATCGAAAAGTAGGGAAGGATATCTACTCTCAGATGAAGGCCAACATTGCTGAAGGTCCATCTATTATCTTCAATCGCTACACCAAGAGTAATGAAACGACGATTCGCGGTGGTAAGGTTCGCGGAAAATTATCGGATATGACGCTAACGCTCTTCATCTAGGGGCCCTTGATAATGAGATGCCATGCGGTCGATTGACTATGGTTTAGGCGTATGATGGATGGCTATCATCCTGTAACAGAGACACTTTATCTATTTAATCGCAGACAAGGTATTCGGCTTTAACGAGTGTAATATTCGAATACCAGAATACCTCAAACAGTACTCTGGTGAGATGACTCCAACTTTCAAGAATGTACTGATCGGCTGTACAAATGAGAGCGACATTATTAATCATATGATCGAACACAATGAGGCGCGCAAGCAAAGCCGAGCAAAATCAGCTCGCAAGTTGATTGGTAGCTACTTTGGCGAGAACATTTTCATCTACATTCCTTTGCTTCAACTGGTACCTTTCTCATTGTATCGAAATAACCAAGACTTACTACATTGTCAAGGCCAGTCTCACAAGGCTTTCGCCTTCTCTATGGAGACTGTATCAAATGCTTGACGAGAGGGCGATGTTGATATGTCGAAGGCGATGATTGCCGAGATGATGAAGCTGGTAGGCAACAGTGCTTTTGGTCGATCTGGAATGGACTTGAGCTAGCACAAATAGGTTAAGTATGAGTCGAGCGACAAAGCTAATAAAAACAAGATCGAAAAATTTACGTTCCATGGTCTTGAGGAGCTTAATGATGCGTGTGAAATCACGATGAAGAAGCGTCGACTCAATAATGAGTACCCAATTATTTTGTCAATTGCTATCTATCAGCTTGCTATGCTACGCATGTTCCAGTTCTGCTTCATTTTTACTATGACTGCATTGATTTCTACTTCGGTCGCTCTGACTTCCAGTATCAGGAGATGGACACTGATTCCACTTATATCGCTTTCAGCTGTGATAAATCCGTTTTAAGACTGTATTGAGCCTGAGCTACGGACCCACTTTAAGGAGCACAAGTACGATTGATTCCCACGCGACTACATCACTGAGGAAGCTAAGTTTGATCTCTGTACGCCTGGTTTGTTCAAAGATGAATGGTCAGGTGATGCTATGGTCTCACTATCGAG
>NW_020188258.1:1495146-1503683 GCF_900000015.1 Plasmopara halstedii
ACAGCGACGACATGGTGTTTGCTGTTGGTGAAGGAAATCATCAGGATGGCTGATTGACAGTGGGGCAACTTCCCACATGGCCTCACACAAGAAGGACTTGATTACAAAGGCCTTGAAGCTAGCATTGAAGTTACGGTTGCAGATGGGAAGAAGTTGCTCGTTTAAGGAGCTGACGCGGTGAAACTGACTGGATTGGACGACAAGGGTATTTGCATGGTGGAATTTCTGCACATTCCCGGACTCGACAGAAGATGACTAACCGTTGGCAAGCTTGCAAAGCGTGGTATGAGTCTGGAGTTCTCTCGGTCGTCTTGCGTCATCTGGAACAAGAAGCAAGCGATTGCGTAAGGTACAAGAGTCGGGAAGTCGTATTTGCTTGACTCTGAGCAAGAGGAAGCATGTCTCGCTGAATATGCTGGGGCTGAAAATCAGTGGGAGCTTTGGCATGCTCGCGTGGGACACCCCAGCAAGGACGTGCTGGTCAAGACACAACGTTCAACAAAAGGAATTCCAGCAATCAAGCAAAATGAGGAAACATTGTGTGCTGGGTGTTTAAAGGGCAAGCAAACAGCCGCGGCATTTCCATCTCGCTCGATGACCAAAACGACACGTGTGCTGGAATGCGTACACACAGATGTCACGGGGCTTATGAGGACTACCTCGAAGGGTAGCGCCAAGTACATTCTTACATTTGTGGATGATATTTCATGTTATGTGGCGAATTCTATAATCGAGAGCAAAAGTGAAGTGGCTGGCAGGTTCAAAGGATTCTGACGCTTTACAAGTACTAATGGGGTGTGCGACTACAATGTTTATGATCTGATAACGGAACCGAATTTTGAAACAAGAAAATGGCTGGAATATGTCAACAGAACGGCATTGTACACCAACATACAGCCCTCAGCAGAATGGAGTGGCGAAGCGTATGAACAGGACTATTATGGAGAAGGCCCGCAGCATGTTACATGACAAGAGCGTCTTGACGGGATGGTGGGCGGAAGCGGTAAACACAGCAGTTTATTTAATTAAACGCTCCAGCAATACGGCCCATCTAGACATCACACCCTTCGAGCTGGTATACAAGATGAAGCCTCAAATGGATCACTTGCGCGTGTTTGGTTTGCACGGCTACGCTCACACTGACGATGTGAAACGGACCAAGCTGGAACCCAATGGCTTCAAGTGTATGATCTTCGTCAACGCAGAGAATGTCAAGGGCTATCGCGTGTTTGACTTGGAGATTACCAAAATTTATGTGACTCGCTCTGTGAAGTTGGATGAGCATGAGGTGGGCGGCATTTACGACACGCAAGAAGTCAAGCCTGGAACGAATCATTCGAGTAATGAAGGATGGTGATGAAGTCAAGGTTAAGCATCAAGTGGATCGACAGCCAGTTTCGGACGATCCGATGAAAGCTGTCGAAAAGCCAGCTGCTGTTGTCGAAATGGATGATATGGATCACGCGCCAAGCATCAATGTACAGCGACAAATGCCTTCTGAGAGCCCTGTACAAAACAGACTTGAGATTATGGAGTATCATCAATCGACCCAATTGCAGCACGAAAATCGTTTGGTGTTTCGGCGTGAAGTGGAGCGAACAAGAGCAGGACGTGAGCCGGTACTGATGACAAGGAGCGGCTAAGATGTCGAAGAGTCGGAGGAAAGCAGTGAAGGTCCAACGACTTTGAACGGGGCTATGATTGACGAGGATGGACTAATTGCAAAAGCTGATCTTGCCTACGCTGTTTGCATTGATGATAGTACGGACCTACCAACTACTTATGCTCAAGCATTGGCAAGCGACGATGCGATGAAATGGCGTGAAGCAATGAATGCTGAGCTTTGCTTTCATACAAAAATCAAACGTGGACATTAAAGCCACGAGAAAAGATTGAACGCACAATTGAATCACGATGAATATTTGCCACGAAGCGTGATCAAAATGGCGATGTTGTGCGATACAAGACACGACCGGTCGCGAAAGGATTTAAGCAAGAGCATGGCGTCGCCTTTATCGAGACTTATTGCCAACATGAATTCAATCCGGATAATTTTTGCAGTATGTGCTGAATGCGACTATCAAATGGAACAGCTGGATGTCGACACGGCTTTTCTCAACAGTGTGTATTGACGGACAACGGTTCAATGAAAATTCCGCTAGGTGTCAACAATGATCAAGGATACATTTGTTAACTAAACAAGGCTATCGACGGATAAAAACAAGCAGCAAGTGCTTGGAACAAGACGATTCATCGTGTATACGTGAGGAATGGCTTCAAGAGTTGCGGGGCAGATCAATGTGTTTATGTCAAGAGCACGAATAAAAAGGTTTGTCTACGCTGGACTATATGTGGATGACATGATTATCGCATCAAACCAGCGAAGAAATATATCAAGTCAAGGACATACTCAAGAATGCTTCCAAGATGAAGGAGTTGGGTAAGGCAGAATTAATTTTGGGTATGGAAATCGATCACGATAGGTCAGTGGAAATTTGATGATCAAGCAGACTCGCTACATCGGCGACGTGGTCAAGTGATTCGGTCAACAAGATGCCAAGAGCGTGGATAACCAATGCGCGTCAGGATTGAAGCTGTCATCAAAGCAGTCACCAACAACGGAAGAGGAACGGTCGCCAATGCGATCCAAGCCTTATAGCTCTTTGATTGGATGCTTGCTGTACATAACGACATGTACTTGACCGGATATTGCTAAGATGGTAACACAGCGATCATGATTCTTGGAGAAACCAGGACTACGACATTGGAGCGCAGCAATTCGAGTGGTAAGGTACTTGAAGACAATGAGCTAAATTCTCGGATGCAGATTGGGGCAGCAACACCGATGACAGACGTTCGGTCTCGGGATTTATGGTCATGATTGCGAGCACACCGGTGGTATTCAAGTCGAAATATCAGCGGATGGTTGCGCCAAGTTCAGCGGAAGCTGAGTATATGGCTCTCAGCCTTTGCACGCAGAAAGTTCTTTGGACACGGGCAATGTTGTGAGACATGGTTGACGAGCAAGTTGAAGGAACACAGGTTTGAGAAGACAACCAAGGTGCGATCGCGTTAGCCAAGAATGCCGGATACCACGCTAGGACGAAGCATGTGGATATCAAGCACCATGTTATTCGTGAGAGCGTGCAAGAAGGATTGTTGAAGGGATTGATTGAAGGTCGAAGACCCAGGGCGCTACGCGCATTTCTCCTGGTGGAGCTTTGGTGAGTCATGAGCCCACCTCTGTTCGGAAGTAAAAGCGCTTTTGGCGCGGGCACTGGCCTGGGACGGTCAATGTGCTGGATATCGAAGTATCCGATTTGTTGAACACCGAAGGTGTATCGAACAAGAGTCCCCAGCATGGCTTGCGGGCTGATCTTGAATTGGCACGTAACCCACTGCGCACTGCTTCAGTATCAAAGCAGTTGATGCATGCCAAGAGTTGCACGGTTAATTAATGGCTGAGGCATCGAGGGCGAGGCCCTCGTGATGCACGTGGAGTGACACGTAACCCAATGAGCACCGCTCACGTTACGGAGCAGTTGCTGTATGCCAAGAGTGGCATGGTCCAGCGAAGTCCAAGACATCCTGGGCAAGGCCCTTCTGATGCGCGTAGAGTGGCATGTTCTCCACTGGAAGAAGGCTGCAGACATAGCAGCTCTTCGTCGGATGTTGTTGGAAATTCACGGCTCCGATGGTTCAGGAAGTGTGGACACTGGACGAAGCTGAGTGTGAGACGGGAGACCTTGTAATGCTTTGTCGGAAGGGTCCTTGAAAAACCTCATCAAGTCCTGACATGTATCAGACTTGTACCCTTCGATAATTTCTTCGCGCACTATAGTTGTCGCTTGCAATCTGACCGTCTAACCATCTTAGTGTTGTCGACATGACTCGTGCATGTTTTCGTTTCTAGACTTAGAATCATAGTCCGGACATTCTGACAACGCTTTGACTAAGATGTTGGACGATAAATGAGGAGTTTTTTTCACTATATGTCGCAGCGAAACATGATCTGTTTATATCGTAAAGCGCTGCTTTTCAAGCAAATACAAACGGAACTAAATCAAAGATTTCATTGCCAGAGCCTCTGTTATGAACTGAACAGTTCCGTTCCGCAGATGTCGGGACTGATATGAAACAGCTCATTCTTGACCCTCAACATTGTGGTGCATCAACGAGCGACCGATGGCATAATCACTTGTATCGCAAACCATATGAGAAGAGTTATCGTGATTCGGAAATTGCGAGGATAGAAGATTCTTCGACGCTCTTTATCACTTCGGCAAATGCCGCCTCATGATCTTTTGACCATTTTCACTCAACGTTCTTCATTAAAAGAGTCGTTAGGTGTTGCATCAACGTCTCATAATTACGCGTGTATTTGTGTAAATAGCGGGCTGAGCCCAACCACTGTCTCAGCTCTTTCACTTTGTTTGGCACAGGCCGGTCATTGATTGCTATAGCTTTCTTCGGGTCTACACGAATGCCAGTCTTTGCTACAAAGTGGCGTAGAACGGGGATCTCACGTGCAAAGTAAATGCACTTTTATAGTTCACGTAGGGTTTATTCCCCCGCATAACTTGAACGACCTGAAGAAGTTATCAAGATAACCGTCGACATCAGACTTCTCACTTGCTTTCTTACTTTAAGCGAATATATCGTCAAAGTAACTTGGTGTAAACGCTCTCAATAAACGTAAGGACTCGTGACCGTTCTGCTGATAGTCGCTGGAGCGTTCTCCAAACCTTGTGGCATCACTAATGTAAATGGTTACACATACCCTGGTAACAGGTGTGTGTGTCACATCAGATGGTCATGGTGTGACCACACCCAAACAAGAATACGGTTCGGGACTGGATAGCCAGTAATTATACATGTATTCAGGTTTTACTATAAGTTTTAGGAAAATCTATGCATTTAAAATTGGACGGCTTTGCCGCAGATGAAAATCAATAAAGTCTGTTTTGGATTTAAACGGAAGAGTTAATTAGCCTTGGATTAAGATTTTAATTACTCTTGGAGTAAGCGGATTGCGATCCGTTAAACTCATAATTGTTTCAAGTAGAGAACAAAAGGTCGGTGACCTGACTTACGCTTCCTCTAAGCGCAAAGCTATGGCAGCCCCGCTGCAACTAATTGGTCTACAGCATACCACTAGAGATACTGACTGCAGTTAGTGGTGTATCAATTTCGCGCATTCGAATCTGATAGAAACCATCTTTCAGATTGATTGCACTGAAAATTGTACTGCCAACCATTCCATCAAGAATCAAATCCTTGTGTGGAACGGCAGTATGGGCAGGTATGATCGTCAACAATGCGTCAACCACCTGTGGCTTTTCTCACACAGAAGGTTAGGCTACAATGCAGAGACTTGTTCTCACGCACATAACCAGCCTTTTGTAACTTCGCAAAAACTTGCTTAGTTGCAATGACTTGTTTTTTTGGCAACGGCCACTGCCGTATGATACTATTCTCATGATAAATTCCTCTGTCAGATGGCAATTCGTCCGGCATCTTGTTTGGGAATATAAGCATATTCCTTGACAAGTCCATACACGGGGTTTGTACTCAGAGCGTCCCACTTATTAATTCTTTCCTTCCGTCTTCGTATAAAACTCATCCGCAGTACTGATGTCACCGTCGATAGCTTCTTCGACGATCGCGCATATTTGCGAAATTGTTCTTTTTGCAAGCTACGCTTTAGTGTCATCTTGCTCATCAACGGCAAGAAAATTATCTTTTTGACCAAACTTGTAGATATTTCAACCTTCACGCGACGGATTAGATCAACGTCATCGTCTTCGTTGTCGGCCACAACATTTATAAACTCGCTCGGAGTGTCTTGTCCTTTAGCACTTTTTTATCAATACAGATTGTATTTTGATCAGAGGCACGCATAACATTGACGGAAATATCTTCTTGGTGGCCAATTTATTCTTTTCTCGAATGGCTCTTTGCCTCTAACCCACAATTCTTAATCCTCTATCGATCATGACTTCCATATTGATGGCAAAGGAAATGTTTTTTTCTGGCGCCGGACTGATCCACCTACAGTTCGTGTCATTACTTTTGTCTTCTTGGACTTGTTTTGTAAGCATGGGGGGCCACCGCACACCACGATATCACTTGGGACATCTGTTACTTTTCAACAGATTCATCGTCATGCAGCTCGAATTAGCGCTGCACGACTTATTGACGACGATCTTCATATTCATCGAGTCAATGACGTTAAATTTATCATTGAGTTCGAGTAGGAAATACTCGTCTTTGCCTCGGAAATCTTTAAACATTGCCAAGCAAGTGACTTGCTTTGGCATCTTCATTCTATGTCCATTCGCTAAACGAATGACCGCTCTAGTGGTAACTGCATGTGCATCATACACGTTAAAGCCAGAGTCTTGTGTATCCACAGCATCCACAGTACTCTTCTTGATCTCAGCAGGGAGTCCCGCCTCTATTGGTCGCTCGCATTTTGTTACTCTTGTGACCATTCAAGCCGACGACATTCATATTTCCTATCGAACATCCTGTTTCGGTTGCCGACTCGGCAGAGATACTCTGCAGTTCCAAGCAATCTGACCCTGATCCCGCCTCAAAAATGTTTCTTATCTTTGCGAGAGCGCTAATTTCCAGGCGTGAAAGTGTACGCGATGTCGATCGGCTGTGGACCATCACTTGTGCCAGTTGACTGACGCGCTTGCATTGGGCGAAGCCATTGGACTTGGCTTGCTTGATGCTGAACTCTTCTTGCATTGCACTGTCGATGGCATCATCCAGCGTCTTGGGATACTCACGGAATGATGGATTTTGGATCGGACCATCGTTCCAATCGCCAAGAATGTTGCATCTTTTGCTGAAACGTCAATTGGCACGTCGACAATGCTCGATACCAAGTTACGAGCACGCTGTGCATACGAATGGAGGTCTTGTCAAAGCTTCAAGAATTCGACACAGCCACGGAAGTCAATCCGTGGTAGTTCGACTTCCTTCTCTCGCTCGATCAAGTGTTTGTCGCTAGGAAAGAAGCTCAGATCAGCTAAACGCTTACTATAAGCCCAGCTCTATACAAGACCCACAAGATTAGACATCGCGAACACCGCTTGCTACAAAAGGGTCTCGCGGCTGCCTTGGAAACATGGCTGCATCTACTCGACAAACCATTGTGAGAGAGGCTCACTATTCCCCAACACAACACGGTACAAATACAGCTCAGCTTTAGAAACATCGCTTTGTACAAAGTATCAGGAGTCGCGATCTGCTTCCGCAATTCCATAATCTCATAATACATGGAGCTGATGACCGCATTTCTCCGATCATCCGGAGAAGACGACTGTGGTTAGCTGACCATAGCAGCTTCTTCGATGACTTCTCACAACATCTGCTCGTATGTATCCACTTCATGTGAAGACGAATGAGAAAACATCTCATTCGTCAGCACCACAGCTTCCGGTACTGATGATTCAATTGGTACCCCAACTTCCCTCACGTCACTTAGACAAGGAAAAGAGCGTGGCTTGGACTGAACTGTAAATTGCGACGTGCTTATCAGCCGTGTCGTCCAACCAAAGTCGAGTGTCATCGAGAAGACAGCTGGAAGTGCTACCAGGAGCAAGAGGGCGCTGTTCAAAACAGTCCCTCAAACACACCACACACGCTTCAGCGACGAGAAAGCGATTTCCAACGTGGCGAAAGACGGACAATCCCGTCTTATACAATATCTTGAGTGTATGGAGCTTAAACTTCGAATAGCTTGAACTTTAACTTTTGTGGAAAATATCCAGTAGAATCGACTGACTTACGCCACTTGATTTAAAAGACAGACACGTCGGTCTTGTCACAAGTACAAATCGCAAAATAGGAACCAGCATTCTCATCACATTGAATGTCTGTGAATTTATAAAGATGTCACTTATGCATTTGGGAATATCATATTGTTATCCTCTTTTATAAATCTTCACAATGCATAAATAGATGTATTTTCATGTAATGGCAAGTGTAGACCATTGCAGAAAGTTGATGCCTATAGTTGATCTCGAAATGGTGAGCAGTTGGCTCGTAGATCCGCGTTACAAACGCACAGAGGGTGGACACAAAGACCGTTTCAATCGCGCTGAATGGAGTATCTCTGTGCTGAGTGATATTCAGCACTAATGATTAAAATATCGGCTTATCACCCATAATGGTAAAAAACCTAATTAATGCATTTGATATCGTATTTCAATCGTGTACATGTAATCGGATTTACATCCACCATCATTGGAGTGAGTGAAGATTGATCGATGTGGAACTTATATATATGTATGGAAAAGCAAAATTTGTAGATTTATTTTAACCAGAGTTTCAGACGAAAGGCATCACCACCGTTCAAATAATACTTAACCAGACGCTCATCACGTACAAATCCCAGGTTTTCGTACAAGCGAATGGCGCCCTTATTGGCAATTTCCGTCTCCAGCATGACTTCCTCACAACCGTCGTCGCGCATGCGCTCGATAGCCTTCTGGGCTAGCTGCGAGCCGATACCGCGGTGACGA
>NW_020188258.1:1503693-1508892 GCF_900000015.1 Plasmopara halstedii
AGTATATGTATTGCGATCGTACAGGTTCTAAGTATAGAAAATAGGTCACCGACCTTATCTAAGCTTTCTCTAAACGAAATTGCTACGGCAGCCCCATGAACCCTTCTACTGGGTACTTTACACAAAAGCTGAATTTCAAGCTTTCGAGTTCAAGCTCCGGACACCCACGATCTTGCATCAGTTAAGGTTCAACCTCAGTAAACCTGTAACGGGGTCACACGCACCCTTAAATGAAAGGGTCGGTCGAACAAGATGGTGGGACCATACAAAGGTGTGGATTACACAAGTTGGTTTATTCACACAGTAGATGGCAACACCGTAACAAGAAGCCATCACGTGGCTGGATTGCCAGTAGTAATGCATATTAATTAGGTTTTACTATATTAGTTAGGTATTACTATATTGATTAGGAAAACCTACGATTTTAGATATCGGCGGCTCTACCGCAACTAAAACAGTTTTACTTTCAATTTTAATCGGAAGAGTTCATTTATCGTGGCTAAGGTTTTAAGTACTCTTGGAGGCAGCGGATTGCGATCTCTAAGCATAGAGCTACGACAGCCCCGCTGCACTTGACAAACTTGTAGTCAATCTACGCGTGAGTCGTGACTACTGATCCTCTGTTAATATGGACGTATACTCTTATTTGCCCGAGACCATGCAGGACGGGCTTATAATTTTGATGTTCCCGCTGGGCCCTGAGGAAGTCGATTACCTTGTTTCGCAAGACCTCGAAGCGATATGCGCGCGTTTTCAAACAATGAAAATGCTATGTTAGAGCACTTACAGCAGAAACTGTCTGCGTCGACTGCGTCAATGACGCCAACGTCGATGACGAATGATTCCTCCCGACCCAGGCCGCTCATGGTGAGGGTTAAGACCTCCGAGGGTAGGGATGGAAATAATCTCCTGCTCTGGGTGAGAAAGGCCGAGATGGATATGGCCGCCAAAACGAGCAACAGCGCATGGCGCCAACTATCTCCAAGCTCGAGGGCCGCGCACGAGAATGGGCACTTACGTGCGGTTCTTCGGTTGAAGCTGCATTCTCCTCCTGGATAAAGCTGAAACGTCAGCTTTTGAGAGTGTTTTCGCCGCCTAATCAGGCATATCGCGTGCGAATGCGTTTCCTTGCTGCCCGACAGGGCAAGAAGAAATTAGCGGGCTCTGTCCAAGAGTTGAAAACTCTCATTGCCAGGATAAGAGCCGTTTCGCTTTCTGAGGCGGTCGCGGTGACCGTCATTATAGAGGGCCTTCGCACTGGCGGCCAGAATGGATGTCTTTCGTATACATCCGTCTTTTTCTTGAAGAAGCGGTGAACGTGGCATTGAATGCCGAATTCAACTTCAAGTCGGCACCACTTGGTCGAAATGCACACCCACGATGCACGTCGAACGAGCTTGAGCCAATGGATCTCAGCTATGCTGTGAAAGAGGAAGGAGAGCTCAGAGCTGCCAAGCAGCGTGTAATCACCCGACGGTGTTTTTCTGCGGAGACCTTCGGACTGGTTGTCGTTCTTCGAACCGACTTCTCCCTTATAACCAGTCTGATTTTTGCGGAAAAACGAGAAAACCAGTGCGGGACGCCCTACTGGGGAAAACTGAGTTATGTTGTGCCTCAAAGAGGTAGAGGGCAGCAGAGTCCAGCCCCTAACAGCTGTGTGCTCTTGAACACTGACTGTGTATGAAAGCTTCGCTTGCTTGTCGTCAAAGCGACCATGAAGGGATTTGAAATGCCATGTCTACTCCTTTTCGATTCCAAGGCGTCGGGCAATCATGTTCGACGCTCGACGATGGAAGGAAGTCAGCTGTATGCTGAGACGCTTGAAGCGCGGTTAGTAACACCATTACTGTTCGTTTAGCGACAAAGACCTGTTTGACTATGCCGAGGATCCATATGAACCACTGTGTCAAGTTCCTTGACTTTGTAAGTGTGGAACGCTGCTTAGTCTTAGACTTGGACGCGACGTACGACATTATCCTTGATATGGTATTGTTGGAAACCATATACCATGGATTGATTGGAGGTCAGAGACCTTGGGCGCTACGCGCATGTCTCTTGTGGAGCTTTGTCGAATCATGAACCCACCTCTGCTAGCAAGCAGAAGCGCTATTGGCGCGGGCACTGTGCCGGGACGATCAATGTGCTGGATATCTGAGTATCCGAGTTTTCGGACACCAAAGGTGCATCGGACAAGAGTGCCAAAAGTGGTTCGCGGGCTGAAAAACTGAGTGACACGTAGCTCACTGAGCACTGCTCAAGTATCAAAGCAGTTGCTGCATGCCAAGAGTGGCATGGTCGGACGAGGTCCGAGGGATCAAGGGCGAGGCGCTAGTGATGCGCGTGGAGTGGCACGTTATTTACTGAGCATTGCTCGCATTTTGAAGCAGTTGCTGCATGCCAAGAGTTACATGGTCGGACAAAGTCCGAGGCATCCTGAACGATACGCCACTTGCCGTTCGGCTTTCGGACACAAAAGTTGGTGTCGAATGGGAAAACTTGCCTTTCCTGCATCGTGCTTCCTACGGAAAAAGGGGTCAATGACATCACACTGCTCCTTGAGAAGGGGCCATCGGCGTATTACGCAATATTTGGCTCTCGAAACCAGGTTAATCTCATGACACACACCTCGGTTCGGAATCGGAACGGCGGCCGGTCTTTGGATACGACGTCTTGAAATTCCTAAGGACAGTACGAATCCGAGGAATTCGTTAGGATCGACGATCCACTTCGTTCGTTTAGAACCTTCTTAGTGTCCTCCAGGATAACTTTATCCTGAATCGACGACGAATTAATCTCCTCGTTTGGTCTTATAATGACCACTTGGCTTAGTTGCCTGCCTTCAAGGAGCCGCCAGACGGACATCTCGCCCAGCTCAAGACGAGCATCCACCGTGAGAATAGCCTTGAGGTGGCGTTGCCGTCTTCCTCTCCCCTCATACCGTTGACAAAGGTATAAAGCTGTGCGCTATCGTCTACGGTAGACACACCAAGGGTCAGGGTCGACGCCCTGCGTCTTGAAAATAACATACGGCTTCGCCGTCTTCTCTCTATAGAGATTTTACGTCTCATCGAGACCAGCGGCACCTTGCACTCGGTGTCGTCCAGTGACCCCACTCCCTGCTCCATCGAAGCCTTAATGTTTTGAACAACATCCGACGAAGAGCTGCTATGGCCGCAGTCTTCGTCCAGTGGATGACGTGCCACATTCCACGCGCATCAGAGGAGCCTTTTTCACGGATACAATAAGCTCAATGGTGCCGCCATTCCGGCACAGACGCCGGTTCCTAGATAAGATGTTCTCCAAAAAAATTTGCTGGCTATATAAAGTACAGTGTACTCCACTTGGTCGATAGTTATCACCTATCGCTCATGAGAGTTAGTGATATTCCGCTGACAGCGGTGAGTTCTCCGAGCAAGATGCTCTAGGAGTGGCTGGGTGATGCCCAAGGGCTGTCAAGTACGACAGCAAAGTCTAATCGTCTTGTTTCTCAATTATTTAGGCCCCATCGGGCGTATCCAAAAGCATACTTAATGATATCTACGTCCACAGTTGTGCAGAACACGGGAGGACAATTGAAGAAGACACTATCGTCCATTTGAGAGCGGTGCTCAAGTGCATGCGCACGAATAAGTTGCATGCTAATGCAAATAAGTGCATCTTTCGCGTCTAAGAAATCTCCGTTTTAGGGTGCTTCATTGGGAAGCGTGGCCTTCTAGCGGATCATACTAAGGTCAAGGCTATTGTGGACTGGCTGGTTACGCCGAAACAAAAGAACTTGCGCAAATCATGCGGAGAAAGCACGGCGATTGTCGAATTTTCCTTAAGGAGGATGCGAATTGGTGTTGAGACGATGAGCATCGGGAGAGTTTTGACAGGGTCAAAGACAGCCTTCTTCATACACCAATACTGGCTTTGACAGATCCCGATCGCCGTTTTAGTGTCGTTTGTGACGCTTCAGACTTTGTCATCGGCTATGCCCTGCTGCATGCAGCCGCTGAGGGGTGAGATCTGGTGATCGCGTACGAATCTCGCAAGCTTGAGGCTGAGTAGAGGAATTCTCGATTCCACGACTAGGAACTACTTACTATGAAGAGTGCACTTGTCAATTTTAGGTTGCACCTGCTGGCTCAAAGCCGTTCGTGATCCACATAGATCATGCATCATTACGCATTACGACTCAGTCGCTTTCCCACTCGCAGAGGTTCGCAAGGTGGCTCTCATTCTTTGCAGAATATAAATTCGAGGCGAAGTATAAGCTAGGAAAGCTGGATGCTTTGGCTAATTCGTTGTCACGCAAAGACTATGAGCGTGCTCATGTCACGCCGGTGACGTCGTCAGTTCTGGAGTTGATCTGCGCCGCATACGCACTGTGTGTGGCGCTGCTACAGGCGCGTTTGCGCGCACGGGTACACCAATATTCGTTAAATAACGGGTTGCTGTATTATATTACCGACTCAACGGATACGCCATGAATTGTGGTTCCTCAGGATGAGCATTCAAAATATCGTATCCTCTATGAGACCTACAACACCCCACTTAGTAGTCATCTCGGTCGTGAGAAGATGTACAGCTCGGAGAATTGCCACTATTGTTGGCCCAAGATGTACAAGTAGACGAGCACATATGGGCGCACGTGTGAGACGTGTCAAAGGGTAAAACTCTCTCCGAATGCGGCGACGCCGCTGGCCTGTTTATCGATACCCTCCGGGTGTTGGCACTCCATGAGTATGAACATTGTGTTTAGCCTGTCAAGGACTCGGAAGGCAACACGGATATGGTGGTCGTTGTGAACCGTTTGAGCAAGATAGCTTATCTTATGGTAGTGCCGGACACCATCGACGGTGTGGGTACAGCGACGCTGTTTGTGGATCATGACTTTTGACAACATAGACTCCTAAAGGCAATGTCTCTGTTAGGGACCCGCGCTAAAACTTTTTGGTATACAATCTTCAGAGACACGGGCTTCAAGTTGACTACGTCAACAGCGGTCCATCCCCAGACCGATGGTCAGTCTGAGCGCGTCAATCGCGTCGTTGAAGACGTGCTTCGTAGCGTCTGCGCTGAGTTGCCGAAGCGATGGGGCGCCGTGTTGCCACTTGTAGAGTTTGCTCGGAACAAGCAGTGCATTCATCCACCAACTGCACGCCGTTCTACGTGAACGGGCTGGTTCACCCTCGCGTCCCACTGACGCCGCCATCC
>NW_020188258.1:1508902-1519485 GCF_900000015.1 Plasmopara halstedii
GTGATTTTTATTTACTTTTTTATCCTAATTTTAAAAGTTTAGATTTTCCTATTATACTAAATTATATTTAGTAAAATCTGAATACTTGCATAACTAACCTAGCCCCGTACCCTATTCTTGTTTGGGTGTGGTCACACTATGCATATCTCGTGTGACACACGCCTGTTATCAGGGTCCGTGTAACCCCGTTACAGAAGATACAGCTTAACAGCTCAGCAGTACTCCCAAATGCTTCTATGCGGTAGTACAAAACATCCGCACCTTGTGTACCTCCTTCGCTCTTGGCTGAGAGATTTAAATGGCCGCGCTCCCACGTAAGGTCATGTTGTAGGCATGAACCCCTGAGATACGATGAGCAATCTTTGATACTAAGCTTTTCATTAATATTGTAAACAGTCGTGCTTGCCATCTTGCTACAGATCCTCCGTACCGCTACCACTAAGTTTGTAACTTCATTAAATTTGAAGCAAATGTATTCGGTTCTTAGAAGCATAAACCCTTACGATCTCTGAGCAGTGAATCTGCTGCTTCTGCAAATTTAAGAAAACGCTTATCAGATTGTTCAAGACGACATTGTTCATACCGTTTCCATTTCTTTGTCCATCTCATCACAGCGGCAAATAAAAAATCGGGTGCAACGCAGCCACGCTCTGGTTTGTCTTGCATATATCTGCGATCTCCTTCTCCACGCTTTCAGCTTGCGCGTATCTTTTCGCAGCATCAGCTTCACGCTTATCCCAATTAGCCAACAGATCGCCATAAGCTCGCAACACGCGTGCAAACTCAACTTTATCGGTTGCGGATAATTTGATTTCGCGCTCGAACGACTCGACAACCGTCACAAATAATCCTTCACTCGTGACAGCTTGACCCAGTATATGACTGCCTTTGGCAATCTGGCCAAGTACACGAGTCATTGCAAGTGCACTGCCTCCGACACCAGTCTGTTCAGCTTGCAATGTACTTAAAGCTTTTCCGAGCCACTCCATAGCTTCTTCTGGCTTATTTTTGCGAAGCATCAGCTCGCCAAGATTCGTCTGAACCCATGCTCCAAACGGAGCATTCGGTCCAGAAGCCAATAATGCATTTTTGTTCTCTTCAGCGGCAATTTTCTCGACCCATTCCAAAGCTTCTTTGTAAAGAATCTCGGCCTGGTTAAGACTTATTAGCTGTGCGTCTGTAGGGGGCGATTTTGAGTCTTTTCCATAGTCCCTCTCGAGTGCACGTGTGCTTGCAACTGATAATGACGCATACTGTGCCAATAAGTATGGAATATCACGTCCAAGCTGCACTTCATTTGCCTTTAACGTGCTCACTTTTTCGTGCTTCAAGACCACATCTTTCTTCTCACGAAGCGTTTCGACAGCTTGCACATATAGCGGATCGTCCACAGCCTTGGCCAATTGCTCAATACCTCCTTTCAAAAGTATTCTAATCAGCTCATACAGCGTCCATTTAAGAGGTACAATCTCATCTTGCGGAGATTGTTTTAAAAATGTTTCTTTTTGACACCAATCTTCCGCTTGTTTGGGTAAATTAGAGCGCAGCAATAGACGCAACATACGCTCGTGCTCTGCCATTGGCCATTGCATGACTTCGCCACGCTCTTGCATGATCTTCGCTGCTTCCTTTACATCTCCTTTCATAAAGAGTGTAGCCACAAGATGACGTAGAGCTGCTTGTAGATACACGCTATGAAATCCCATCGTTGAGCGACAGATCTCTACTGTGCGCTGCAATTTAGGTAATGACTTCTCAGCACGTTTGGAATTGGGCAGAAAACGTGCTTCATCTCCGCCTTGGCCTAGAAGAATCTGCGCAGCTTCTTGGAATTCTGGCAAGGTATTTAGCAACTCACGTTCTGCCTGCGTTTCCTCCGGCGGTAAAGGTAGACTACCAATACCTACCGAATGATCAGCGAATATATGGCGGGGTGGTGCAGTTGTAACGAATCGAACTGGAGTACAATACAAATTGAATATTAGACTATTCGCTAGATTCGTCGTTGAATGTAAAGTATTCGTAAGACGTCGAGAAGATAGCAACAAATGCCGAGAGAATCGCATCTCGAGTTTTTCTGCGGATGACAAAATGTAAAGATCCAAAACTAAATCTTCTAATCGCAGATAATATTACGCAGTGAGGTTATACTAGCTAATGAAACACTGAATTGATGCGTTAGCCTTCCTCCTCTGTTTCTTCGCGTCGACGTTTTTTTTGCTTCCAAAGTTGTGCAGCCTGCAGCAGTTTTAAATGCGACTGAGCCTGCTCATCGTCTGGGAAAATGTAATCCGTGAACTCTTCGAGACCCAATTCCGTCTATTGACATTAACGAACATTAAAACCATTTCATCGACCAAATTGTGTAATAATCCGTTTACGTACCCCATCTAACGCGTACGCCATGCGTTGCTTGGTTACCTGTTTTGGCAGCATTTTACTGACTTTTTGTATCATCTTGACATCTCCAATCTTTTTTTCCATCTCCAGCCAGGTCTCCATGCACAAAACGCGATCTTCTTTCGATTCATCGCCCACTTGCTCCTTCATATACCTCAAAGCACGTTCAAAGACATCACGCGCAGCATCCAGATTCTCGTTTTGCACGTCTTTATTGTCTAACGATGAGGCCTCAAATTGAGCAAAGCTTATCCAAACTTTGACATGTTTTGTACGCTCCAGCAATCGCTCGTACAGTGCACGGGTGTTATCGCGCTCGTCATTTTCGATCTCAAAATCAATATAGCTTTTCCAGATCATCTCAGGCATGTCCAGAACTGGCTGCTTGATTGCCAATTCGTAGATAGCACGTGCACGTTCAATTTCGCCCACCTGCCGCTCCAACATGGCATACTTTTGCCAGGTTTCGCAGTTCTGTGGGTCAAACTCGAGAAAACGCATGTAAATCGTTCTACAGCGGTCAATCTCGCCCATCATCAGTTCTAGTTCGATGTAATTCGTAAAAAGTTTCTTTTTTGGACACCGGCCTAACGCTTCTCCAAATGACAGTCGCGCTCCTTTAATATCGCGTTGGCGAATGAGGAATTTGGCATAAAGGATCCAGATCTTACCAAATGTAAACTGATTGTGAGGAATGAGATTTAAACACATTTTGTAAACTTGTTTGCATCGCTCGGACGAGCTACCAGTGTCGTCATGATCACCCGCTAGTAATTCTTCAAATAAAGCGTACTTGATCCAGATGTAAATGTATCGACGCCAGTATTGTTTTTCTGAAAGCGGTGGTATATTAGCAATTGCACGTTCGTACACTTCTCGCACAAGACCAAAAGACTGTGTACCAGCTGCCTCGTTCTCTTCAAGTTTTATGTACTCAAGCCATGAATCATAGTCCAATGCATTGGCTGCCACTCGCTGCTCGTAAACAACCCGTCGTTTTGCAATCACCACTTCTTCAATTCTTTCTTTGTCACCATGTTTTTTCTCAAACGTAATAAATGCACTATAAAGTTCTCGTGCTTCCTCTTTTGGCAAAGTATCCAACGCATACTTAAAAATCGCTCTCGCTCGTTCAACCTCACGACATCGTTCTTCAAAAAGTGCAAAAGTCAGATAAATTTGCTCAGTCTTTTCATCACTACGAAGTTCTTCGAGAGCTCGTTCGTACACTTTTCGAGCCAAAACAAGCTGCCGTTGTGACTTTTCCTCCCATTTAGCATATTTGATATACGCCTTTTCACCTGGATGACATATTATATACCGTTCATACAGCGCACGCGCACGTGGGATTTCTTTTGCACGCATCTCAAGTTTAATATATGAATACCAAGCCTTATCATCTGGTTGCCACTCCATCCAGCGTTCAAACACACGCCGAGCTCCATTAAGATTACCCAACATTTCCTCCATAAAAGCATATTTATACCAAAGTTGAGCCACACGTGGAAGTAGCGTCACAGCACGATCCCAGACGTTGCGTGCGTGATTAACAAACTTGTGGCGCATTTCCATCTCGGCGTATTTAAGCCATATGGTCGGACTTTTATAATCCACATCTATTGCACGCTCAAAGATACTACGAGCACGCGGAAACTCCTCCTGACTCTCCTCCCATGACGCGTACTTCATCCACGTGCCCATGTGGTGACGTTGACGACGTAGTTCGTCTTCAAAAGACTTGCGCTTACCCATACGATATTCGGCTAGCTCACCAGCATCAGTAATTCGGCGACGCGGTGGTTGTGCAGTTTCATCCTTACGCTGATTCGCCTCAAGAAGAATTTGCTCGGCTGTTATTTGAATAGGCGCCGGCGCGCGGTTCTTCACCACACTTGTCTTCATCATTTTGAGGAGAGAAAAATCAAAGAGTAGAAAATTTTATTAGAAAACTTAAAACTTAAAATGGTATTTGAAAATATCATTAATAAATGTAGAATTACTAAATGATGTTCCTACTCTCTGGCATGATATTTTGTATGATGGTATTTGGAAGGAAAATGATTATACCATGCAAAAAAATGACAGTGAGAAGATTCAACTCTCCTACATAAATGGGAAACTACAATCGTCGATATTTGCCTCGTTTACGGTTGCTTAAATAAATTACGCAATTTTCTTATGTATAGTCATAATAAGCCAGAATTTCATGTTTTTTGCGTCTCAGCTGATTGCATATTTCAGTAGTTCAACCCAGTTGTGTTTTCGTCATCATACGTTCTCAAAGGTTTTCCAAGCATCCTACATTGGGTCTCGAAGGTATGAAGATGTAAGGAAAATGTTCAAACAACTGTAACACCATAATCTCGGTGCAATTTGCATTGTTACAACTGTACGCAGAGTTATGAAGAAAATATCAATTGTTGTGTGGGTAGCAGCAGTGGCGATAACTTTAACATGTTTGACTGCACAGACCAGCAGCATTTTACAACAGAGACTCTGGGGCCTCTCGTCGGGACTGGCATATTATTTGGAAGTGAACATTGGGCAGCCAGTGTATTCGTCCAACTCGAGCAGCGCCAATTCTTTTAATTTGTTACTGGACACGGGATCGGCCAACACAGCAGTGGTCACAGCTCAATGCTGCTCGCTCACCAATGAAAATCTTTACTCTTGCTCAGCTTCGAGTTCTTGTGTTGATGAGACCTCTGGCATCAGCGTGGCTTACATCAGAGGGGGATGGAGTGGCTCGGTAGTGCGAGACACATTTTCTGGACAAGGACTTGGCATCATCGAGCGTATGCCGTTTGCCCAAATTACTCGTGAGGATGGATTTGTCTCGTCGGGTTACGACGGAATTATTGGTATGGGATACGAATCCATTGCGTCACCTTCAGACAATCCATGGACACCATATTTTGACGTGATCAGAGACTATAATCAATTAAACAATATCTTTAGCTTACAGATGTGTGGAGCATTGCAGGCATTGAGTCTCAGCAATGTGTCGCTGGAAAGTGATGCATATCGATATGGAGGTGAGCTCTTAATGGGAGGAATTGAAGGACCGAATGGAGAGAACTATCACCAAGGCGATATTGTATACACACCCTTAGTGCATGAAAGGTATTACAATGTTATTGTAACAGATATCGGAGCAAAGGGACAAAGTTTGGGACTTGATTGTGAAACGATAAACTCTCCACGAGCAATTGTGGATTCGGGCTCAAGTAACTTGGCTCTCCCTTCTAGTGTCTTCAGTGCGGTTGTCACCGAACTCAGGACACAAGTGGCGCAAGTGGCATCGATGTCTGACTCATTTTTCAGCGATGACTGGACATGTTGCTCAACTGAATGCGATCCAGGAAACCCCAACTCTTTTATATATCAAGTACCTGGACTAACCATCTCACTTGCAGTAGATGGTAACGAGGCGCAGCAAATGACGATCACAATTCCTGCTGAGTATATTTGGCGACCAATCGTATTGTCCACAGGTTTAGGAGAAGCCACGTGTCGCGTGTTTGGTATCTCCGAAGGCAGTTTTACACTGCTGGGCGATGTATTTATGGATGGTTTGTTTACAGTACACGATCGTGCTAGTAAACGTGTGGGAATTGCTGTAGCTGACAACTGTCCAAATGGTGTCACGTCTAGAAAAACTATCACCATCGAATCAATAACATCCAAGGATTCTTTTTGCAACTGTGTCGGTTCTTCGGATCGTAAGAGCAGTTTACTAAGCAGCTACGTACCATTTACAAACAAACCGTGTTTCTTCTGGCAATGGTGGATGTATGTTATCATTGTGGCATTTGTTATAATGATTGTGATGGCAATAACATATGTCTACCTGTCTTGGAAACGCCGTAAATTAATGCGTCAATTCGAGACTCAGAATCATCTGCAGGGACAGCGTAGCATGTACTCAGAAGAGTATGTGAACCCTGACATGCTCTATACGCCAACGCATCCCAGCTCCGATTACCTGGAAGAAGCGTTCACACCTCTCCGAGCGACAACTCCGTCTGTAAACGGTGAGACAACCAGTATTGATTGCACCATATCATCGCCACCTTCATCTCGAGCCACAGTTGGAGCTACTGCTATAAGGCATGATTGAGCCTATTTTTGACGGTATCATACTTAAGTACTTACAACAAGAACTTTCTTCCCTATAATAAATGTACCTATATAATTTTTCATTTAAGAATAAAATCCAGGGATCTAGCGTCAAAGTGAACTTTTTTAATCCTCATTTGCACGTAAATATTTGTTTAATGTCAACACTTTGATTCTACATTTTTGATGAAAGACCTTAAGATGTATAAACTACTTCGCAAGTTCGTTTAATGTTGCAATAGTCATGATGCTACACCTACATCGCAAATGTCACTCTGAGGGTGAATAATCTATTGAGTTATCTATATGACATTCTGTTCATCAGTTGCCTGCCTTGTTTTTCTTTTTACATCGATATTTTTTTTTCATCACACGATTTGATGATCTCGTTTGTCAAATTTCTAAACAACAGTTTTTCATTTTTTGAATTGTGGCTCTCACGACAACAGTCTTTCATTTTGACGTGTGGCTAGCAGCCCACGTGAATACCGAACTCCAGTACTTATGGATATTCACAATTACACCAATTGTAGCGTAAATTTCGTAAGATCGCACGGTCAAATTAGTAGGAAAGGGGTCAGTTCACTTCTTGATCCATTATGCCTCGAAACACTTTGTGAATCAGTGTTTATTATTTTTCAAGACACTGCAAATAGTGACCGCCACACAAGCAACCACTGCGCCTAAATCTCACTCCTCTCTCTGCACTTTGCTTGCCTGCTTCTTAAAGCGAAACCCCAGCTAAAAGCGCGGTCTTCGCAACAGACGCGCTTAAATGAATGTTCAATGAGGATGCTGATGTATATCTCGATAAGAGCGGTCCCAGTAACTCCCAAGCCCGACCAAATGTCTCTTCCCTTACCCAGCGATACGTGGTCCACTGGGGCGTAGCACGAGTCTAGGGCTCTAGACAATTTTTTAATTGCTGGATGTGTTTCGAAATACCGCCGTGGAGCCTACGAGGATGTTCAACTCGTTACCAACGAACTGGATAATGCTTGTGGGGTCTAGCTTACCTTATTTCAAACGCAAGTCGCGTCGAGTCCTGTCCAAACACGTCGCGATTACGGTTTGAACTGTCCAATATTGCTTGCTGCGCTGGTGCGGAGCCCCTACACGCCAGTGTGTGTGCGACACTGGCGCGACTTAGGTGTCCCACAAGCGCTTTCTCAATCCACAGACACTTTTGTCACTTCCATGTACTACCGTATACGATTAGAGCTGCAGCGGTTGGGGGAACCTGTCCAATCAAGGGAGGGTAGAAGCTATCAAATGTGCCGCTAAGTAAATGACACAATCAGTGTTTTTTGGTTGAGGAATACATGCTGTCTCATTCGTCCTATGGCTTCTCGACTCAGCTTTAGCGGAGCGTACGTCAGCCTAAACTGTAGTCAAACGCTTGACTTTGCATCTTGCTCAGATGGTCCCTGAAGACCATAACAATGGTAAAACTGGACGCCTCTTTTGGAAGACCGAAAATCAGATTCAAACTGACTGACTGCCAACACTCTATCGGAGCCAGCAAACTGACCAAAAAATTGCATTTTGCGGCGAGGGTTTAACATACTGATACGTTTCCTCTATACCCTTATATATGCTTACCTACGCATACATGCTGTGCTACCAATACATAGCACTCAACGAGCAACCATCCTTTTTTCGCTTAAGATAGCCGCTCAAAGGAATATAATCTGCTCCTACAGTATTCTGTGATGGAGAATCTTGTCCTTACGCACCACTAATCATGTGGTCAGTGCGGTACTATAGCAATCAGATAGACAAGGCATAGCTTTGAGGCCATGGAGCTGCCCGCATTGATAAAGCGACATCAAAGTTCAAAATTCTTCGCCTTCAGAAGGTATAGAATCTGATATACTTAAATTTTTCGCAACGCAACACGTGTTTATCTCGCCCATGCGCTGAACATATCGATTTATCATTTGGCGACGTCGCTATTGTAACATAAAATAATACAGTCGGGGCGAAATGCGCAAGCTCATGCATGACCACATTAAGCCGACGCGGCTCATACCTTGCTAAGAAGACTCTTTAGTGCCATCCTTTGTTACCGCTGTGGTGATGACGTATCTGTCTACAACGACGCATAACCTTCTAGAGTACAAACGGCTTAGAGCCAAGTAGGTGTATCCTAAACTTGTCGAATATACTGTAAGTAGCTCCTTTCAGCTGGCAGCTGAAAGGAGCTACTTACAGTATAAAACAAGATCATACGTTCTAAATGCATTATGCATTGTCTTTAGTCCTTTAGACGAAGTTGATAACCCGCAACCACGGATTAGGTACGGAGGTAGCCAGAAAGGATTTGAGTACATGTAGGAAGTTCCATGAAAAGTGGTAATACGTCCTGTGTTCAAATTGAGCGTATCAAAGACGTACACTGCCTTCCGCTTACGGATCATTTCGACATGAAGCATCTAGCTGACGGCGAAGTAAGTCTCAATCCTTTCTTGTAGCTGAGCCACCCTCTACTGTACAGTTTTCACTCGATTAGATTTTTTGATTCACTTTGTTCGATGGAATATTTCTGGGAACCCATTTAAAACATGGCTCATCTCAGAATCGGTCACATGCCGAGATAGTCTACGTAACGAAGGAGCTCACGTGGGAGAGCTTGTCCTTCGTCGGCACTGATCGATGAGCAGAGGGTGTTCCACCTCCATGTAAAACATATAGCGGGTCAGAAGGTTCATTGGGGCTGTAACTGGTATTGGATGGAATAAAAAGGTACTTTAACTTCAGAATCAATGGAATTTAAGGGTCCGATTTGACAAGAATGCTCTGACACTGTTGCCACTTCCGACTTGACGCACCTTCTGACTCTATCTTCACGAAGAAACGCATACCAAGATCCGGCTTGGGTCTGGTTATAAAGAAACCGATAACAGTTGTAGCAGGGCTCAAAGAGTTGTTCAAGGCCGTGAAGACTGAGAGCCGAAGGAGATGACTGTCTAGCTTGACGTCCACGTCGCGCGGTGTTCTTCGCATAGTCGGGTAATATATGAGTTCGTCAAATGAAGCTGACTAGTAAAACTCAATTGTGGTGAGACGGCAAGCCTTCCCC
The DNA here is from genome assembly GCF_900000015.1 of Plasmopara halstedii. Classification (NCBI taxonomy): domain Eukaryota; phylum Oomycota; class Peronosporomycetes; order Peronosporales; family Peronosporaceae; genus Plasmopara; species Plasmopara halstedii. The sequence continues at coordinate 1,518,504 of NW_020188258.1, forward strand.
ACCCAATGCGCAAAATGAAGGCGAACGCTCAAAACCATTGCCATAGACCACTATCCAAGGTGCGATCTTCGGGATGAGAGAACTAAATCGATAGCTACTGTATCGGGTCTAGTTTGTTAGCTTGAGAACTGGTGGTTCGAGAGAGCTTACAACGCCCAGCGAGCGCTCGTTTTTTTTTCGCTCTTTTGCCTGATTTGGAACCCTGCCTTTAAAAATGTAAGGTCCCCAGAACGGTGCGGTCGGTAATGTGATAGCTTGAATGCAAATTTTTAACATGATCGGTTTTGCAGAATTCGTTGTGCTTGACTTGCTAAGCCCGCTTCAACTTATTAGAATCGACCTGGACATTGTCTTATGCCCTTCAAGAGATGTCGGGACACTTTTCACCATAGGGTTGGGCAAGGATTGTGTAGTGCATGCAGAGAGCAATGTTGATAAGTCGAAGGCGATGATTGCTGAGATGATAAAACTGGTAGGCAACAGTGCTTTTGGTTGATCTGGAATGGACATGAGCAAGCACAAAGAGATTAACTATGAGTCGAGCGACAATGCTATTAAGAAGAAGATCGTACAATTTACGTTCCATGGTCTCGAGGAGCCTAATGATGCGTGTGAAATGACGATGAAGAAGCGTCGACTAAGTAAGTAAAATCCAATCCATTTATCGATTGCTATCTATCAGCTTGCTAAGCTACGCATGCTCCAGTTATGCTTCAGTTTTACTATGACTGCATAGATTTCTACTTCAATCGCTCTGACTTCCAGTATGAGGAGATGGACACTGCTTCCACTTATATCGCTTTCAGCTTTGATAATCCGTTTCGAGGCTGTACTATGCCTGAGCTACGAATCCACTTTAAGGAGCACGAGTACGATTGGTTCCCACGCGACTACGACACTGAGGAAGCTAAGTTAGATCGCCGCACGCCTGGTTTGTTCAAAGATGAATGGTCAGGTGATGCTATGGTCTCACTATCGAGTA